>NC_135012.1:6070863-6373276 GCF_051020985.1 Nomia melanderi | reverse complement strand
CTGTAAAGTGCAAGAAAAAATCATATGATTACAGCATTCCCGTAGCTGCAAAGTATTCATTTTTTATCATTCTTTACCGAGTATGAAATTCACCGAGCTGGTGAATTGCTGTTTTCAAGATCAAGTATTCTCTCGCGTTTTACAGCCGAAAAAAGTAGACGCCATTGCACGCTTCAACATAAACATTGTGGCGTGCGGATTCAACAGTATTATTTTTGAAACTAAAAAAATTCAATACTGAAGTAGATTCGGTGGATGAAGAATTTTGAAATTGAAGCAATTCAGTAATGTAGATTAAATTATGTCTAAAAGTAGGTCGTGTAAATAAATACTTGTAGCATTGTAGCTACGTAAATATGTGTGCTATATGCGTATTTACGACATCAGAAATAGTAATTTAAGTTAATAGCAAATTTTTTCTCGACTATTCATTATATTAAAATATATGATTAATTAATTATTCAAATTCGTGGAAGAGATGACGTTCCAAATTAGCTACGAAATAAGTGATTCATCCTTATCTTCTTTCCATTTAATAACAAAATTATGACTAATACTGACTAACGATTTCGAAAATTGTTACATTATCAATTACTTTTTTTTTGCTGTACAGATAAAACTTATGCAGCTTTTGACTATTATATATGCAAAATAAATTAAAATACACTCACAATAATAATAAATTTTGCTCATTATTAGAATTGGACATTTTATGTACACTTATGTAAAGACACAGATTAATAAAGATTACCTGTACCGAATAATGTATTTCAAAATTTTATATTTTAATACATTTATGAAAAGAAATGTACATCTTCTGTTATGAATTCAAGTTACGTTTATTACAAATTTCTATACATCAATTAAAAAAGGCTGTAAACTATTGATTACTCTTATTATTATACTTACTAAAATAATAACACATTAATCGAGATTGATCTATACTTTCATGGTCACAGATTCTTTAATTCAAATAAAATGTGACATGAAATATAAATGCAAACCAATTCTGATACTTCGACAATGCAAATACAACTACGACGAATAAGTCTACGGCACTTTTAGTATATAATTCTATAACATTATAATTTCCTAGTTTCTAGTACGAAGTGGTATAGTGTTATTTGGATCTACTTAAACGTGAGATTCATTTTACAAAACACTTTAAATTCAGTCTATTGTAAAATAAGTTCATTCAATAATAAAAAGAACAGTACTAATGATAAAGGAAACACAGTAGTGAGAGTAACTAACTTCTTCTGCAAATATATTAATTCTACATACATTTAATTGCTTTCATGTCACCCATTTTACTTATTGCAATATACAAAGAGAAAGTATTAATTACGCAAAGTGTTCTTACTATCTGTTATGAACTACATACTCTGATCTGTGCCTTTTTCTATTTCTCTATTACTAAATCATAAACATGTTCGACTATCCTACGAAATATATTTAATAGATATACTTTATCTCCCGCATCCTATCTTTCAAAGAGCTTGGCAGTGTCAATTAGAGTAATGATTTATGAAAACAACACAACTATAATGAATTTGATAGCGTATGAGAACGTCCAAAAATGTGACAAGAATGAACTTGATTAAAGAAACAGTTAAAAATTCTGAGTTATAGAATGCTTAAGCACGTTCACCGCGAATTCGTCTCGCTAGCTGAATATCTTTAGGCATAATTGTGACACGTTTTGCATGAATTGCACACAAGTTTGTGTCTTCGAACAACCCGACCAAATAAGCTTCCGAAGCTTCTTGTAAAGCTCCAATCGCTGCACTCTGGAAACGCAGATCGGTTTTGAAATCCTGTGCAATTTCACGAACCAGTCGCTGGAATGGCAATTTTCTAATCAATAATTCAGTGGACTTCTGATATCTTCTGATTTCTCTCAGCGCCACAGTACCAGGCCTGCAGTACAATTAATAATAATTAGATTTCCAATAATACCTTATGACAATGCTGTATATTCAAATTCTAAAAAATATTTTTACCTGTAACGATGAGGTTTCTTTACACCACCCGTAGAAGGTGCGCTTTTACGCGCAGCTTTGGTTGCAAGTTGTTTTCTAGGAGCTTTACCTCCAGTGGATTTACGAGCGGTTTGCTTAGTACGCGCCATATCTACAAAAGTCCGCTACAACAATTGTGAAAAAAATTGTGAGAATATTGTAAATTGTACATATCATTAGCTTTTCATAAGTACGTAAACTACATAAAAAAAATAAACAAATGAACAAAATCAATGTTGTTACGAAATTAAGAAATATTGTAATTTTACAATTGATCGTATACACGCTTAGGTATACACTAAATCAATAAGTACATAATAAATTACAATTAACGTAAAATAAACTACGGTTTCCCTCCAAAAGCGAAGACAATAAACAAAATGGTGGATAGTATGCTTGTGATTCTGTTGCGAGTACGAATTTTATACATCACGAAAACTACCGTACTTTCCGTTGAAATGTATAAAATTAGTTGTAATTCATCAAGGCGAACATCAACATTGACATAATTTATATATATTTGATTACAAAAGATAGTTAAACGTACCTAACGATTAGCCGCTTTAAAAGAGAATCACCTCCCGTACAAGCTGTTTCGTGCGATGATGTTAACTGATGTCTGTCGGTTAATGTTTTTAAAGAAACGTAGTTTGGTCCTATAGAAGATGGGCGACAGCATTGCACTCAGATACACATCACGGGATTGGCCGTCGTTTCGTAACACCGATTCTGATTAGTCAGATTTCTACGAATAAACGTGTTTGTTATGGACTTTACAAGTTAACTGAGATTTTAGTAAAACGCAATACATTGATTACCATTACCAGTTTCACCTACCAATAATACAGGATATGAATCTAAGTTATATATACTTTTTCTTTCTAAGAAAAATGAAAGCAAATATTCAGGTTGTGTTGTACGGAATTCTAACGAATAGAAGTGCACCCTGAAGTTAGCACGAAATAATTTTATACATTGCATATTGATCGTGTGCAGAAAGTACACGTGTGCACATACATATGTATATTTTTATTTATATGTTTGTATATATTATATGTATATATGAATGTGTGTATATTATGTGTGTCACGCGCGTGTGTATACACATGCACATATCTGAATATAGTAGTGTATACTTTATTGAAAATAACTAAAACTACATAATAATAATGCAACAATAAAGTCTAATATGAAAAGAACATTTACATTTTACACATGGATAATTCATAGATATTTCTCGGTAGAAAATGACATCTATAATGATGACCATTAAGTTAAAACAGACACAAATATCTACAGTCTTTTGGAATCAATGAATGACAAGAAAAATTGTAAATTATAACAAAGAATATAATACATCGGTTAAATAATTTAAAAATAATGTTAATAAATGCGATAAAACTAAATGAAGAATTAGTTTGTTAACATGATGATGCACAAGTTATTAATATAGTTTATTTTTCAAATGATCAATTTTATTAATTTACAATATTCATCTTTATAATCCACTACCTAGTAATAGCATAAGAAGCAATAATGAACATTCGTTCTACAAATTACGCCATGAGACAATTATTATCCTCGTATCATTATCATCATCATCATCATCACCACACCACCACCACCACCACCACCATCACCACCATCACCACCACCGTCACCACCGTCACCACCACTATCATAATCATCGTCGTCACGTCGTCATCGTCATGACGTCATTATCATTATCATTGTCGTCGTCATCGTCATTATTCATACACATATATTTATATACGTATATGTATAAACTTTCAGTCGTCAAGAAAATATCAGAACAAAATTTATTTTACTAACATTCTCGCTACTGCTACGCTAATTTAATTGTTATTTAAAACTGTATTGCCAAAAATACGAGTCGTTAATATTTCCTTTTTTTCGGTTGCACACAAACGATGCCTTTTCTTTTTCTTTTTTTTAAGTATTCAATTTGTACTGACATTTATTAGAATTTGCTACAATTATTCGTGACAACGAAAAGATCTTACTTCATTCATTTTTTTTCTTTTTCAATTTACGTTTCGTTATAATTTTTCTTTTTAGTATGCGATCAGATATGAAAACTCGTTTGAACATTATGAAAACACTAATATTGATTTGCGAATGTGTAATTATGTCGTTTTTGGCAGGACATGAAGATTAAAATGCAAGCCCATATTACTTTTGTACTCTGTGAAAGATCCTCGTTTGGAATGTCAACGTTGCGTTGCGCGACAATGTGTAAAACTAAAGCGTTACAAATAAAAGAACCGTTATCTTTACAAAGAGAAATCTCGTTTGATTAGAAGCTTCCATTCCACATTAAAGCGTTACTTTCGAAATAAACGGAAACGATATGCGCATTCCTTGTTACAACTTCGACAACTAGAAACATAAAATTGATTTTATAATACAAGAAAAGAGAAACAGAATCAGTTAAGAATTTACTAGCTTTGATGATAAAGGAAATAAATTATAAGAGGATTGCGTCTAGCTATTGTACATATAAAATTTTATAAAATAATATCATAATTCGAACGTACCAGTATTATGTATAAAAAGAAAATGTATATACACAGGTGTTTATCCGTATTAGTCTTCTTGTATACAGAAAGAAAGAAGAGGAAACGAACATCCGATTCGGCAATTTTGCATATTATATATTAACTGCTAAAAACAAACGCAATTTCAAATGTATAATAAAGTAATTAGCCTTGTTTACAAAAGATTTTCGTTTCTTGGCGTCTGTAAGGTACTGCCCGATATCCTAAATGGCGTACATGGTATGTAACACTAAACATTTCTTTTTTTTTCTTTTTTAATTGAATACCAAACATTGTTAACTATACAATAGAAGATTTGCCGTTCGACCTGATCGCGTGAAACGATCCGTTATTATTTGCTCAATTTATAAACGAACATTAATGACTGAATGTATCCTTGATTATTCTGTACTTTGAGTACAGTTACAAATTACAAGTGTGAAAAGTATCTCTAATATTATTTTGAACGATTATACGTATGTTTAACCCGTAATTATTCTATATCACACTCATAATTTGTTAGTTATCGATGATCGTTTGGAGAAAAGATTGGATGGTTTCCATTCACAGATCGGGGGAACACGGAAACGAACGGTAGGACAATTTAAAACATCAACATTTCCTTCTTCAAGTCGAACAGGAAATCCATTTGACTTTATAAAAATTGATTTACAACACGAAACGCTATATTAAAATTCTATGTTGTACAAATTGCTTGGTATACGATAATACTACACAGTCATCATATTAAAATTATGTTGCTGGTTGTTTTCATACTTCCATTGATAAATTCTTTTTAACTGGCAGCACCTTTAATTTCAATAAATTCAATATACTCGAGATATTGGAATTTCCTTTTTCGCCACGTTGCAGAGACGGTTATTCTTCGAACGCGTCAATTATCGTATGGAAATTATATCGATGCAAGATATGAATTGCATCGTCGATTCTTATCTCGTTATAAAAATTTTCCCGTCTCTGGTAAACTCTGGTGCAACTCGATTAAGAACAATTTCTAGGTACGTATAAAATTCAAATCCATAGAAAATTAGTAATGATATACGAGTTCAGAATACATAGAATCACAATAATCGTATAAAATGCATATACAGAAGTAACCACAACCAGAACAATCTTAGATATTCATAAAACTTTGTTTTATCATTTATAGTCTATCTCATTATTATCTTGCAAATATCGTTTCAATTATTTGCTACTGTTTGTTTTTGTCAGGGTGGCCACAAACGCTTGCTTCCACGAAACATTTCTGATGTTCGTCCTTCGATTTTTTGATTCGCTTCGTTTAGATCGGTCCTCTGTACACGCGAATAAATGATACATTGAAAATATGTTGTACAGTCAATTCTAGGCATGTCATATATACCTGAAGGCATGATCGACGAAATACAATATTCTTTGTCATTCACAAACTGCTGCTCGCAAGCGTTCGTTTGCAGTTTCATTTCAGAACGTTGCAGCGATGAGGATCACCCGGCAAAATTGTTGTACGATCGACGTTCTTCGCATTTTCAATCAGCACTTTAAGAGAACGGACTATTTCAATTTTATTCTCCGAAAATATTTTCTCGGTCGTACAACAGTTTAATTTAAGGAAAATATTTATTATCACAATATACATGCTTCACATAATGCGAATATACCTTTGCTTTCTCTGTGTCAAATGTTTCCTAGATTTCTTTGCGCTGCAAGAAGAACGACGTCTCTACGTGACAAAGCTTCTTAATCGTAGAATTTACAAATATTCTTCCCCTTTCGCAATATTTCAAAATTGTTTACTACTGCATTTTAGGCTATGCAAATATTATTTTACCGGAAGACGGTGTTGTAATATTGCAAAAATATTAAAATACTTTAACGGGCACGTATCTCCACATAATCCTGCATACCTAGAATGGCGGAAATCGAATCGGTACCAACAGTTGCTTTAATTAAGTATTACAGGATTACATCAAATTTTCATCGCTACAATAATTTCAATTCAACACGCTACAAGATACATTCGATCGGTTGAGTGCAAATTGAGAAGACAGCTTCGTCGAATCTCCGTATAAACATGAAAATTTATTCTTTTTTTCTTTTTTTTTCATCGTTGCAACATTAAAACGTTAATGAAGCTGCGAATTCGGAATTTGCTCTCAACATTCAATACCAATTACACATTCAGAGCGTTAAATCAACATTGTTTTACGACTGCGCACGTTCGTAATTTTCTACGAATATTACTTTTCTCTTCGACGGTACGATGAGCTTCGCGCGTTCAGATTACCTTCGAGAGATCAATCGATAGAAGGAAAGAGAAAACAAGATACGATAATAATATTAATAGAAAAACAAAAACAGAGAAAATGGAAAAGAATGAAAAGGTAATCTGAAATGATTTCAATCTCCGTCTCATCAGTGATGCAGAATTATTCAGAAACATTAACAGATCACATTCTCTTCTCGCAGAACGTAACTTTATTACTTTCATAAATTTGTTGCGAATGGCACTGTTTACAGATCATATTTTGTGCACGTAACTATTGCTTTTCCTTTCTCTTACTTTTGCACACATCTCTTTTACCTTGATGTTCTCGTATCCGATCAACGTTGAATGAGAAACGACGAACCGCCATCGGTGTCCTTTTGTTTCGTATGGAACCGCTCAAACCGTTTCAAATGGAAACATTATTTTGACACACGAGGCATTAATGTTAAAATAGGAGGATGCAAATGACTGTTACGTTCTTCAAGAGAATGTTCACAACGACAACGATAATTTCATCGTTTCCGCGGCACATATTATTTCACGGATGATCGACCGCCGATTAAAATGTAGAACGCAGGGTTGTAATTAACATGCCAAGACAATGTGACACTGCGATTAAAGTGTGATCGGTCTCGGGCTCGAGTATCTTCACGACGACTTTCATACAAAAGTTGTATGGGCTTGCTATAATTTCTACTGAAACATGTGGAAAGAAGTGTTCCCCTTCCTTAGTTTATTTGTTAATACCGCTATAATTCAACCATTCGGGATGAGTATCAAATATTCTTCAACGTGTGATCTCACAATTGAAAGTTTACAGCCTTGTTCGTTCTCGTATGTAAAATAGTTGAATATCTTCGTAGATACTGACATACCGAATGATAAGATCTAAGTAGAGAAATTGTTATTACATAATCACAGTTGTACAGCCATTTGCTACCTCGTATTTAATACAAAAATGCTTAGATATCAGTACTGTAGAACTCGATCTTTCTTTTTACTATTTTTTGTTTGTTTGCTGTTGTTTTTGTTGCTGCTTTTTCTAATGTGTTAGTGTTATTATATTTTTCATTCACCCATATTTATGTAAATGTTCGCATTTGTTTCAGTCTGATCAAGAATGCGTATCGTCGCGAAAGCGAAAACAGAGAGAGATCCGACTATGACAATCGAAGGGAATCGCCAATAAAAGCTCGTATAATAAAAATACACACAAGTCTACGATCTAAGCAGTTTTGCGATACTATAATGGACAATAATACGAATATTTCAAAGAGCGTACGTTTACATAATAATCGCAGTAAGACGAGACACATAAAAGAAATCGGATCATTGTCAGCAATGTGTCCACGTTTGCAGAATAAAAGAAACGATGCGAGTGAAGAAGAAGTATCGAAAGTAAGTGTTTTACAAGACGATGAACAAGTAATACGGTGTAATAGTTAATAGTTAATAATCGAAGGAAAGTAACAGGCGGAGTGACCTCGAATTTACCATATCTCGGAACGAACAGTAGTCATTGTTGCAAACAAGAACACATTCTAGGTTGAATAAAACGAAGTTCTCTTTTGTATAGACAGAGTGCTCTTGTCGTCGGAATTCGCACTGCTACTAACTATCTAAATAACAAATGCATTTAGTCATTATATCAAAACTACAAGTGATTAAAGGTGATACGTGGTTTTATAGCAAGTATCTTTAGTTATAAATTGTAATATAAATGTTCAGCAAATTTGTTTTTAGATATTACATATTACTATTTTACGTAATTTATTTATTGTACAGTAATCTAATGATTATGTGTATGGGTATTTTGCCATCTGGAGTGTGCAGATAATTCTTCCTTGACGTTAGGAAACCCTTCGTCTTCATTCTTTTTTCTTATCTCCTTCCCTTCCTTTCTCTATCTGTCTGTCTATCTGTCTTTCTTTCTTTCTTTCTTTCTTTCGTTTGTTCGTTCTTTCTTTCTCTCTTTGAACACGAATACTCACAAAAGAAAACGAAGCAACAGGCAATCTCTGTAACGTTCAACTAGTGTATAAACAATTGTTCGTAACATGGTTCTTCTGGCTCTAATAATGATCAACACAGGAGAAGAATCATTCGCACAAAACAGAGCATTTAATGTTTTGCATCTGTATTATTGTAACTTGTCAAAAATATATTGTTCAATTTGATTTGCCCTATTGTTGGTTTATTTGTGCACAGATCCAAACAAGCGATACGATACGTTTCCTTTTCGCATTAAGAATAATAATAATAGTGGTAATAATATTTAATGGTAATAATAATAATAATAATAATAATAATAGTAATAATAATAATAGTAGTAGTAGTAGTAGAAGTAGTAGTAATAAAAGTAAAAAGAAGTCGGATGTATAAAATACTTATAATCGTTTATCATATAAATGTTAAGCTAGAGCAAAAGATAAAAGAAAAAAGAATTTGTTTATAATTCTCTGATTTATATAAATTTGTTCAATGTCTAATCGTTCGAAAATTAATGTCTTTCCGTGTGCAAAAGATGTAAATGTGTTGGAAGAAAAACGATCACTGAAACCAACAACTGGAGCAGTATTATATAAATATTCAACTGTATGTGTTTTCTTTAGTACACAATATTAGCTAATTAATTTATTTTGTTACTCTCCTATTACCCTATTTTGTAGCTAAATTTGTTGCTTTCACAATAATTTATGTCCTTAATTATTAATATTTTAATCGTGTTATTGTTACAAGTAAAATAGTATATATATATATATATTTATATATATATTGTAATTGTTTATAATATTCAATATTATATCGTTCAGGAATATTTTTCCTAGATTTTCACAAGGCTCGTCGTAATCGTAGTGTGCCTTCGGTTGTTGTGGAATAAAAATGAAATACTTTTCTAGGTCTTGATCAAACGCATTAACCATCGCCATTCTCTGTCGTAAAAGCGTGTATTCTCTCATTTTCAATTTAAAAAACGAACCGAACCACCATTTGTTTTTCGTATTACCGTCGTTACAAAATATATTATAATTGATATAAAGGCAACAATGTGATTACGAAGAGTCCGTGAAACCAGCATTCTTTACAAGTACTTTGTTACTGTTCTAATGTCTTAATTGTTCAATCGTCTACTATTTTCCTCTATTAGAAGATTATGAAAATTCTCAAGATTTTTGTTTCGTATTGTAAGAATAACAATACAACATGTCTATATCATCGACACGATGTAAAAGGAATCAGGATATAAGAATAGTATTTAATATAAAATATATTCGAAGAATGCGACGATAAATACATACACTTTATGTTTTCAATCCGTTGTGTTATTGTACTTATAAAGAATGCATTTAAAAACACAATTGAAAAATGCATTAATATAGCGCTAAATTGATTAAATTCTAAATAGTACTTTGAAAATTGTATCATGGTATACACGAACTTGGGTAAAAACTAAAATATTCGTTTATTTATTCATTATACGCGAGATGGAATATAATATAATTTGCATTTGTAACAACATCTCCTTCACGTTAATTTTTTGTTCATTTGTTATCATCGTTCAGAGAAAATCAGCCTTCATTCCACTTCAGCTGTTCCATCTCAATCTAATCTTTATATGTCCCTAGCAGGTCGTTTATACCATGATGCACAAATTGTATTTATTTATTTTTTTTTAGTAACATCTATTATATTTTAATATTAATAATCTGTAATAAAAACGGACCTAATAAAAACATTTATTTCTTTTTTGGCCTCACTTTTGATACTAAACTATAATGGTAATTGAAAAAAAAAAAAGAAAGAAACAACTATCGGTTTCATTTGTTGAGTGTTAAATAATTAAATAATTAAGTAAAGTTTGCTATAATACCCTTTCTTTTCTGTCGTTCTACTTAAATTTGCGTAATGTGATCTTTTCTTCTCTTTCATTTTGTATCTATTTGGAATAATGTTCTCGTCGACAAGATTTTTATCATTTGTATGAAAAGAATTAGAGCTAGTCATTAAAAAATATATATATATATATACACATATATATATATTTATATACTTGTTCTTTGACGTGTAATTTGTGCAGGGTATTATACATTTAAAATAATTTTAATTATATCGTAAATATTAAATAATAGTCTTTAAAATTGGTTATTGTAACATTGTATGTCTATGAGGAAAAAATTTGATAATGTTGTCCTATCTATTCTAATCATTCATACTTTTTTAGGCAATGATTTACCTTCTTTATCGTGAATGTATAGTCCTTTTGTTTTTTTTTTTAATAATAGCGATTACCAGCTACATATTTAAAATAAAAATATTCATAGAGCCGGTATGCAAACGCTTTTCATGCGTTTTATTGAAAAAGCTAATTGGCATGCGTAATTAATTGCATGTCTTATCGAGCTGTAACACGTATGTCACACATTATATATATATACACATATATATATAAATGTGTGTATGTATGTTGAGTGTGGTGTGTGACGTGTGTATGTGTGTGCGTGTGTATATATATATAATATTGCTGGTATTATAAATATGAGTTACATCATCATTCTTTTGATTAAATTGAAAAATCCTAAATATTCATAATTATTCTTATATCTAAAATGTAAAAACTTACAACACAAACATTGAGTTGAGTTTAGTTTAGTTTAGTAAATGTATTCTCGTCGTAGATAACATTCTTTCATTACTATCACACACTACTTAATTTAATATTTCAATTTCCACAGTAAGTATATGCAATGCAATTGTATATATTAAGCATACTTAAACATTTAAAAAGTAACTGTGTACCACAAATACACAGAAAAAGCATGAATGTATAGTAGACTACATATTATACTCAAGATGTTACCAACTACGAAGAGAAAGGAAATCCTATTTATATAAAAATTTGTTAACTACTATATCATATCGTTCGATGTATCCAAAGTATAAAAAATTTTTTGTGAATTATAATTTAAGTATATTTTATAGGAATTATAAAAAGTGAAAAAAAAAAATGTGGGTGTATTAATACGTATATGTGTGTATGTGTGTGAGTTTACGTATGCGCGTATCGTGTTTAAGAAAAAGTTATAGAAAATGATAAGAACGCCAGAAGCTCGAAACAACACGTGTATCGTCTTCTCTTCGCAACAACGACATTTGTTAAATGTATTGTTTTTTTCAGACACTTTTATGAGTTCCAATTTATTTCTCTTTATAAAGATGAGCAATTTTATTATTTTATATAAAAACCTAGAAATCATATATTCTTATATTAAGAGATATCATCAATACTACCTTCTCAACGAAAAATATAAAAATTTGTTAATACTTGTTTGCGTCATTACCATCAGTACGGGTCAATTGAAAGATCCTATTTAAATATAGTTTTAAATACAATAGAAATATCATTTCACGTGACATACGTTTAACAGCTCAGCAGCAATCGAGGAAAATTATCCCATAAACATTACGTGAGGGACAGTATTATTTTTGTTGCGTTTAATTATGATATTACAATTTTCATTAAACAAATATATACTTTAGAGGTCCCAAATCTTTGTCCATCATCATCATCATCATCATCATCATCATCATCATAATCATCATTATCATCATCATCATCATCATCATCATCATCATCATCATCATCATCATCATCATCATCATCATTATAATCATCATCATCATCATCATCATCATCATCATCATCATCATAATCACCATAATCATCATCATCATCATCATCATCATCATCATCATCATCATCGTCATCATCATTCTGATTATATTATTTCTTTTTACCTGATGTGTTATGTAACCGATACACATACCGGTTTATAAATGCTAACTATTTCAGCTAGCACCCTGGCTAATAAATGTACTTTGAATTATACATTAAATAAAGATGTTTTCCATTCCAAGATGAATAATATGTGTTCTTAATATAGAGGATGCGACATCAGAACCTTTATAGACAAGCTATATAACAGATAATAACTGTTGACACAAGAAATATGACAAATAGAGACTACGTACACGAAGTCTTATCACATCCGTATTAACTTTGGCGATAGTCAAATTATAATATTGCTGTAATTTGTTTCAGCTCCTCTATTGTGATCTTACGTGTTCCGCAGTAAAATTTCTTGAAATTCTTTTATATACCATCGTCATGTTCAAAGTACTGGTTTCATATGAAGTTTTCTAACGTTCCTCTCACATTAGAGTTCTGAGATAGTATTTGTCCTTGTTACTGAAAAACTGCGGTAATTGTAACAACGGGAAGTTCTAACAAAGTATTCAGACCTAACTCGTGGAGACAACCGGAGTCTGGCAGTACGGGCACTCTCGTTGATTTGGAGCGCACGTCGAGCAGACCACGTAGTGGTTACAGGGTGAGAGGGTAACAGTGCGATTTTGTTCCTCACAAACCATGCACTTTGTTGCCGTTTCTCTGTACAGCACCTGTAACGGCAACGACTCAGCTACCTATACTGTTCCCATTAATCTAATCATAAACATTAACTATACTATTAAACACGTTTGATAAATAATTTGAAACGTTTTCATATGTAAAGAGAATAGTATGATAAAGATGAGGTAGTAGTAATAATAATAGTAGTAGCAGTGGTAATAGTAGTATAAGTAGCAGTAGATAGGTAATAGTAGGAGTAGGAGTAGGAGTAGTAGTAACAGTAGTAGTAACAGTAGTAGCAGTAGTAGCAGTAGTAGTAGTAGTAGTATTAGTATTAGTAGTAAAAATGAATTTTTTCGCATCCTTTTCGATAAATTAATAATTATTTGAGAATCGCTTCATATACCAGCTGTTTAAACCGGCATGACAACTTTGTTTTACCTTTTCTACTTCTTCAAGATCCGAGCGAAGCTGCGACTGAATTGATTTTAACGCAGCTATCGATAACGATCTGAGTTCACTTGTTCTTCTTAGCGTATGAAGGTAAGGGCCACCGCTGGACGCTTCGTTTTCGGCCGTCAAAGCTTTTACTTTCAATAAGGCCTGTTAATAGTTTATATATTTAATGTTTACCGAATACAATTCACAACGGAATAACGATTAAGTGATAACGTAAGAAAAAAAATATAATATGTGATTGTTGTTGGTAATTCATCCGCATATAAGTGTACAATAATAGAAACACTTACTTCATCTCTTTGCTGTTCAGCGATTCTTGCTCTACTCGCAGCTTCTTCGGTTTCTAATTGCCATGCCGCACAAGCTGCTCTAGCTTGATTAATTCGTTCTTCCCATGTTGCTAATTGAGCGCGACTTGATGTTAATTCTTCTCTAAGCCTCTGTACCTACGAAAAATCATTTAACCATGAATCGGCTCTTTTACGAATTAATAATTCGATAATGATGTTCGATTTAAAAATTGGGGAAACGTCTAACCTCGGACAAAGATCCTGTATTACTAGGACTGATGGAAAATGCATTGACCAACGGAGATGCTGGGAGAGGTTGTGTACGAGATGGAGACATTCCTTGATTCGTAAAATCAAATAAGCTACTATTGAATCCACTAAGTTTAGATGCTGAACTGCTAAGTTGTGAGATATGATTGCTAAATGGATCTGATACTTGATTCATAAATGGCATTGTCTGAAATCATTAAAAAAAATAAAATAAATAATACTGGAACAATCTTTGGTGATAATTTGAACTTGAAAAAGCTTTAACTTACCGACTCCATAGAATCTTGATGAGAAAATCTGGATCCAGTAAGAAAACTTGCTGAATGAAGCTGCTGAAGTGGACTGGACGTAGAGGGTGAAAAATTGGTAAGAACCGAACGTTCAGCCATCCGTTCAGGGATGTTAACCGGAGCTGAGCTTCCCAATAATCCAGAACTTGCTAGGCCTGCCGATATTGAATTGCTAATTGGTGAATTAGTATCCCTATGAATTGTTTCAACTAAATTTAAAGGATCATCTAAATGCAACTCCTCTAATGCATTTCCTGAAAATGCAATAAAAATGAATAATAATTACCCAGGTGAAAGTAGAAAGAAGAACCTAACCGACCTTTCATAGTAGAAATTAACTTACCTACTACAGACTCAACGGTATCATTTGGATAAAATGAACTTGAAAGTGGTGAGACGGTAGTTGCTAACGAATGACTGCCCAAAGTTCCATTCAAACTATATGCTATGTATAAACTTTGTTTTTGTTGAGCCTTCTCAGCTTTTGTTAATAAAGGATCACTATCTATAGCAACCATTTGCTTTCGAATTTCACCCTGTTTAACATTTTTAAACTCGCTATTAAATTATTTCTAATCATTTGCGATAACAACTTTACTGCATAGAGAAAGTAAAACTTACAACCTGGAGAAGAGAACTAGGATTGTACAATATGCTTAACTTCTGTTGAGTGGAAGTATTTACAGCGGTATTTGAATTAGAATTATGAAGTTGAGCACCAGGAGCTTTACTGTGTGAACTGTTGCTACCAATGCTACTGGTACTTGCTGACTCTGATACTTCGCCGCTTCCATTCTATAATTGAAATTTTCGATAGCGTCGAAACAAGAAATTTTCCCTATATAATACACAGTTTGCAAACTTACACTGCTATCGCTAAGCGGTTTATCTTTTTCATGACTGCGCTTGTCAGGTGGAAGCGCATTACTGAGAATATCTGCCAGATTGGTGCCACAATCTATAGGTACCGCCATGTCCCTCGCCAGGCTCATTTCTTCTGTTGGCAACACTGCTCCATCAGCACACCATACCAACGTCCCAATATATCAATTTTGAGAAGCAATTTTGAATACTAAGTTTATCGTGTACAAAATGCCTACGTCTATTAGATACAATCCGCAAAGACAACTAAACGCCAAAATGCTTTTTCATGTGAAAGCAACAGAAGCCCGCTTATATAAGTTAGTAAATCATAAGATACGTTGCTGCTTTAGATTGCTTATCAAGCGATTAAGTAATGCGCGGCCAAAGCGAAAAGAAATGTGAAAAGAACTTCTGAACTTACTAAGGTAATAATAAGTGTTTTACGTACGATTTATGAGGGTACACTCACGGTCGACATGTGCAAATGCACAGAAGACTCCGCGTGGACAGTAACCGGCCTGCTGCACATCATTGCATTTTGTTGATTTGTAAATTTCAGGATGAAACTGCTGCTCTGTACGCGTATGACAATATGTGCAAGCATCTCCCTGTTCGCAATTACCCGGTTCACCCCATTCTTCTCCATGCTTTACATTAGGACATGGTGTTGATCTGACAAAGAAATAAGAAATGGTCAGTTGACGAAAAATTATAAAAACTTACTCACATCACTCTGTAATAGATTCGTCAATGGATTTGAAATTACTTACCGATATTTATATTTACGTGGACTACGTCTTTTATCCTTACTATTGTGATATTGTGGACAAGCATAACCCTGACGGCATAGTCTTGGAGGACGTTTGCAAGGCTCTGTCTTATAATTACTGAGTACATAATTTGTATCTTGCCACTTTGGGTCTTCGTTCATTAAATTTCTTTCCTTGTCAAGTATGTTTGGTCCGTTTGACGATGAATTAGGATCTGAATCAGGATTTTCCAGCGCTTGTATTTCTTTGATGTCATAAACAGGTGGACGAAGATCATGATTGCCATGTGCAAAGGCACAATGAGGTCCATTCTTGACACAGAATCCACGTGTATCCGTATCATGGACACACATGCAAGTCTTGTAATAACGAAGATGGTAACGTCTTTCTGTGTCTCCAGCAGTGCGGTGAAGAAATGGACACCTGTTAGTAAAAGATATGTTGCGTTAATCATTTGAAGTGTATTATTTATACAATTATGAATTGGAATCACATTCACAATTTAATACAAATGCAATGTAAGTAAAGTACACGATGCAACTCAATTCAGAAAGACATAACAATATTATGATATAAAGAAAATAATCATTGACTTATCAAAATACATGTCATAATGATTTAAGAATATGATCATTGATGAAAGTTTGAGATCTTTCTAGCAAGATAGAAATATAACCTTGCATCATTAATTTTACTTTTGCACGGTAAATACACCACAAAAATTACGATGTTTCCTTAGGATGTAACAACAAGAGCATCGCATGTAATTCTTTGTTGCCATTATATCACGTAAGAGAAAATCAATACCGGTAAGCTTCTTTGTTTGGGAACACGAGACCCTAGATATTTTGGAGGGAAAACTAACCGGAATATTTTCATCGATACATTAGACGTAACACGTCGTAAATACTATTTACTCGACGTTTTAATATTTTCTACTCTCACGTGAAATCGGAACAACCGAGAAAGTGACAAATGATTCAGAATAAAATGAACATTTAGAATTGACGACCATCCGGTAAAACTTGATTTTTAGAAATTCCATTCCGCAATGTACAATCTAACTACCGATTACAATTATAAGTGGAGTTTAATTAGAGTCCGAAGCATCAATTATCGCTAGTAAGATTACACTTACTATCCTTAGTTCTCGAATTGAAGTGCAAACAACGCTTCGATAGCTCTAAATTACGTTCAATAACGGAGAGTAGTCGTCAATCGGTATCTATCGTAAAGTGAAAAATGAAACGTAAACTTTCACCAAACGTTGGAGATAATGACGTTCGATCTTGAATAAACAGAAGCCGCTTGTATTTTTTGTGATACCTATTCTTAGACTTCCATTTCTTCTTCATCTCTATTCAAAGGACGCATTTTACTCGGGCGCCTACCATATTTCGTCTCAAGTAGCTGTTACCGCAAAAAAACATTCGTGTACGATAATAAGTCATGGCAAGAAATTTATTCATTCATCTAATCTCCGTAAAGAGATATCGCGCGAAGTTAAACATAGAAATGATTTATAAATATTCATCGGGTTAGTCGGCGAAATTACAGCGACAGCAAGCTACTGCGGATGCAGTTAACGTTACATTGTAAGTTTCGGGAATAAATTAGCTGCATTCGGTTAAGTTCTCGTGTTTCTTATTTTTTTTCTAATGACCAAACAAAGAAATTGACGCGGTTATTCGACATTCCATTTTTTAATAATTGAACCGGTCGCTCACGAGCTAATCTTTTATCTATTTTATCAGAGTCCTTTTCGCGACTCTCGTCTCGTTCTCTCTATTTTCGGTTCGTGCTAGATACAATGTATATCTATGCAGTTACGGGAGCTACCCTCGATTCAGATTCCAATAAAAACAGTGTATAATTTATAGAAGGGATCGTACATGCACGCCACTGTTTCGGTATCATCGATTTGTTATTACTATTCGACTATAGATTAATCGCTCGATTAATTAGTAATTAGATAAACGAAAAAGGTGACCTAAATTCTGTATCGTAACCTGTGTAGATATCTGTAATTAAATAAATCAGTGTCAATAACCATGATTGCACTCGCTACACAGATAGAGGACACCTTGCGATAAATGAAGTAAAATAACATACACCGTGACATCTAAAGAACGTCCAAGTAGAAAACATGGCAGCGAGAGGAAATTAAAATACCGTTAAAGTGCATACAGAAATTTCTGTCTATGGCTACCCGTAGGGATTTATCTACAACGAATGACAACAGGTTGGCAAGCGACGGTAGCTATATTCTATCGCAAGCAATGGCGGTTGTGTGGATATGTAAGCATACGTTCTCGCAACAACGCGAACATTACTTAAGATCGTCTTTCCGTGACTCCCTCCCTGTTTTTTTTTTTTCAAAATTTTACCCATCTTCATTTTTCGCACGTCGGATGCACAGAATTTAGGTCAAATTTATTCGCGCGTTCTAAGCGGTCAAATCCTAAAAATCTATATATAACTCCCGAAACCCTCGGTTACGTCGAATAAATCGAATTTCCCGAAACAACTCAGACAACATAACACGTAATTAATCGATAGGCATCGATCGAGATCGAGCGAGGAGAAAGAAGAAAAGAGAGATCAAGAGAGAGAAAAGAAAATTGATGAATCGAGCGAAAGAAAGAACGAGTTCGTGCGCAAGGGCGAAAAGAGGAAGAAAGAACCGAAAGGTAGATGTCAGTCATCTCTTACAGCTGGATTTATTCGTGAACCGTGGCTACGGTCAAACCGAGAGATTACGTGGAATTATGCAATAACCTGTATCGGAATTTTCTAATGATACGAAACGAAAACGTTTCGTGCGTTTACACCTCCCGTAATTCGACCGTAACACATTTCCAAGAATAAAAGTCTCATTATCTTCGCGATTTTCTTTTTACGGGCATTCTCACATGCCTACTTGTAAAGTACATGTTTCACTAGCCACGGGGTCTAACGTGCGTACATGTTGCGTCTCTATAGATACAATATATTAAATTCCCATCGTTTCCGCGGTGCGCCATGGATTACTCAACGAAGCAGGCAAAGCGTTCTTCGGGAATAAAATAACGATTATGAAAGTTCCCGTATGAAATGCACGTAAATATGTAGGCGCTACTGCTGCCATTCTACTTTCTCGTATACAAAACCGACATGCGGGTAGTGCAGCAGCGGCAATGTTTTTCGACGAGATCGGGCCTCTCGGCATACACGTTCTCTCATACACAGAGAGAAAGAGAGGGAGAGAGACAGAGAAAGAGAGAGACCCGTGGTGCGTTGGCGCGCGCGCGAACGTCGTGAACGTGTTGATGCGCGCGCGAACGTCATGTACGTGTGGATGCGCGCGCGCACAGTTCCGAGCAGAGAGAGAAACAGGCACGCGTGCGCGCGCGTGTCCTCGAAAGTTACGTCGAAATTGGCCTCCTCTTCGTTACATAGGTTATTCTCGTCGAGACGTTACGTCGTTACGCGTTACCACGCAGATGCATATTACATGTTACAGCATACGCGTGTCAACGACACAAAGAAACTCACCAGGATCGAGAACCGGCTGTTTTTCCCTGAACGCGGCATCGATTACCCATTCGAGAAGCGACGGCTCCATTCAACGCGGATAAGAGAGAGAGACACGTTTACGCGCGATTCTTGTACACGCGAAAATACGCGTTCACGCTCGACGAGCATAGGAAACGGCCGGGCGTACACGTATTAACAACGGGTACGCGCAGCCAGTGGTCGAAGGCGAGAGAAACATTGAATAAACGGACGCGCGGAGATCGGCCGAGCAATCTTCCGAATAAGAGGCTAACGAGGTTTAGGGGGGAACAGACGCGACAAAATAGGAAGACCTTAACATTGTAATGGGCGACTGGCGACACGAGAAATCAATGCATCTGACAGGATAAGTATATAGCGTATCGAGGAGATACTCCTCCGTCGATGGTAGGATACCCGTCGGAAAGAGAAATCGGTCGCGACGTTTAAAACAGATGTATACTCACTCGTCTCCATCTGGGCATATGCCGGTAGTCTCGTCATACTTGGTGCAATAATTATCGGCGCTATAGTTGAAGGTGCGGTCCCTCTTTCTCACCGGTCTGCGCCTCCGCTGGTTCATAAAGTGCCAGTTGAAGCACGTGAAGGGTCGGTGTTGTGTGCATTTGCGCTGTATAAAGAGGGGACATTGTTCGACGCGAAATTCCTTCAAGTATCTGGAATGCGAATCCACAGAGCTACACATTATTTCGTGGCGTTTTTTTGACGCGCGCGTTGATGCCGCGCTGTTCGCGGCCCTCCCTCTCTCTTTTTCCGTTCTTTCTCTTTCTTTTATTTTATTTTATCGTATTTATTACTCTTTTTTTTTATAGGTATATTTATTTACGTATACATATACTCGTGTACGTATTATTAAGTATACTTTTTTTTTTCGTTTTCGCACTCCACTTTGAATCACGCACTTTTTGGCCTCCAATTTTTCCTATTCTCTCACTTTTTTCACGTAGCACGCGACCGGCCCGGCGGCCGCTTACTTACGTGTAATGATTCGCCTTTTCCGCCTGAGCTGTCAACAAAGGTTTAGAGTCGGACTTCATCTTGGGACAACACACAAGCGATCAACGCGCGCGCACACACACGGACGTACGGGCGAACGGCACTCTCTCTCGTCTTTCTCGTCTTTCTCGTCTTTCTCGTCGTCCTCGTCGTCGCCGTCGTCGTCGTTGCCGTCGCGTAGTCTGTCTTTCGCCCCTTTCCCCTCTTAGACAAACCTCTCTACCATCTATCGGACACGGAATGCGGGACGCAGGGCGCGCACGGCGCAATACACATTATATGCGCCTCGACTGTCCAATCCTTGAGCTACCTCCTGGTCACGTGACTGCTCCTCTTTCAAGGTCATTGATGTTTTGGTTCGCTCGCACGTAAACACGCACTCTCCTATCAAAAGCCGGTGTTCTCGTGCGAAAAAATCAACGACTAGTCCACTTTGCCGATTGTAACATTTTGTTCTTTCTCGTTCGTACAGCCAGTGAAACGTTCACTGCTATCGTTGCCCTTCCGTACACGGTGAAAAGGGGAAGCGAGCGTCGAAAATGCAACGATCGATTCTGCACATTCGACCTGAATCGAGTTCCGATTCTATGCTACGTTCTCACCGATGTTTCGTCCAGCAACGTGTAACCGAACCTTTTGCAAAACTTCGACAGGTCTACCTTTGATCTTTCCTTCAATATACTCTATCCATAAATGTTACCGGTCACGCGTATACTTTGTTTTCAATAACATGTTTCCTCTCGAATAACATTCGGTTGTCAATTACAGGCTCTCCGACGTTTCGTCAATTATTTCTTGCGTTACATTTTGCCCATAATTCTGTGAGCACCTCATCCGTGATCGCACACGAAATGTTTATATTTGTTAAAAATATTCAAAACCCATCGGTCTATCGCTTGAAACGTCTATCTTCAACAGCTTCCTACCGGTATTAGGAATGAAATGGTGTCCTGCTTCGTTCGCCGTAAACTCGGATCGATGATTACGCAGTTTCAATAAAACGATATGATTCGGCACACTCTCACTTTCACTTCCACACCATGCTTACTTCCAACTGTTTCACTTCCATGGCCAATGATCTTGCGTGTTTCACAACTCGAGTTTTCTTAACAGAATTTTCTGTATGACAAGCACGTTTTTCTCGTGGCTAATGAAATTTCGTTATCGCAGACGTTGCATTTATGAATCATCTCTTATCGCTCCTTCACAGTGACTTCGATACGCATTTCTGTAGATACCTGTATCGAATACGGTCAGCTTCATTGGTTTTTCCCTCGACGAAATTTGTCCGACCACGTTTCGAGATTTGTAATCCGCGATATGCAACGTTTAACACTGGCTTGTCGCGCACAAGCGATTCGCTTTCTTTGCCCCCTCTCGTTCGAATGAAACGTAGTAAAATCTGTACTCGATCATTAAAAACATACTCGATCGATTTTACACGAGCATCGTACGAAGGTTATTTCATTTTATGTTTCGACAATATTAATAGAATTAATTACGTTCGAAAACATCACCGTAAAATGTACGTTTTTCAGTTTAAACGAGAAATATCGTATTCTGAATATACGAGATCCGAGAGCATGCGCAATTGCGAGTTTATTGCGAATCAAAGCGTTCAACTGGGACCAATCAAAATGAATACGCTCGACGAATTTTGTCCACGGCACTAAACAGTTTGCTGCATAATTTTTTTTTTTTTTTTAGGAATTAATGAGGTACAGTAATTATGATAATGAAAACTACCGTTTCATAGATATTTATTCGTTCGATTGTAGAGTACGAAATTATTGTACCGCGAAATTAAAAATAAATACAGATTTAATATGCTATATAATTGTTTATTCTTGCAATTATCTATTTTAAATACCTTTCCTACTCGTGTACTTAAAATGATATTGTATCAAGTCCGCAGTAGAATGCTGAACACTTTCTTATTCTAGTTTACTTATTGGTTTTGACTATTTCTGTATAAGTAAAAAGGATTCAGGCGATAATATAGGCGTTCTTTTCATCACACTTATGTTTAATGTATACAAAAACTTAAAGGATTATGATAATATTAAGAAAAAAAAGCTACATACAATATGTAATGGAAAATGACATATCTGTAACACTACCCTACAATGTTGCTACAAATAATTCTTAACGGAGGAAAAAGAATTGTTGCAAGAAATATTTTGCAATAAATTGTAAAGCTATGTAACTAATATTTTACATATTCAAGTATACCACCGGGCGATTCATAGATTTATACAAGTTTTACAGTGGATCAGCAGCGATTGAAGTAAAATCTACAGTCAGGTAGATGTAGTATAATGACTGTAAATAGTAGTAGACATTTATATCTACAACATACCTTCGTGCAATTCAAATTTGTATGTAAATTTATAACTAATAATGACCTCAAATCTTCTTTTGGTTGCTGGTTTCAGTAATATTGTAAATGTGCACTGTTCATCATTCGTAACTTATTTGTCTTTGTACAATTATTTTCTTGTCTACGGAACAGCTAAAGAAAGTCTTGTAGTACGCTAACATACCTAGACATAAACTAAATGCGAATCATTCGTCGGACTAATAAAAATATGATGCCTTTACATTATATGAAAATAATACACATTTGGTTTGTACGTATGTACTTATGTTTGATTAATGCTACACTCATGATACTAACTTTCTTCTACACTGTTTATCTCTATTACAATACATACTAATTTCTTTTCACTTGTGTATCAGTTTCGTTCCATACGAAGTAATAATGTTTGAGGTGTTCTACTTTAAACGTCTTCGCTTTAAAATCGTTTGCGTCACCGAACGTATGTCCTTAATCCTTTGAAACATGCAGTTTTCAAAATTTATACAAGTTCTTATTTATGTAACTATTAAAAGATTCGGGTAACGTGTTTTATTTTATAGAACAGTTTGACCACGATTACTAATCAAACTAGCGTTAAAGCCGTGTTTCAAAGAATTAATAAGTGCAGTTTTCGGGTTTTCAAATTATCAACTTTTTTAATGTAGAAAAAAAGATCTCATGAATCGTGTATGATTAATTTCAAATAATCTTCTTCTTATGATACTCAATTAATTTTGAAGTGTATAACGTAAGAAATATTACACCCATGTGTCCTTTCATTAAAATAGGTTTCTTATTTTTATATATTGCTTTATTCTGTTTGCCATCAGACACACTTAGGTTCGCATTAATATTGAGCACTCCTGGATGGATATTATGCAAATATTATCTGTATAGTTGTTAAAACTATAACAGCATCTTCATTGGATGTTTCCCACTGGATGGACTTGTGTGCATTATATTAGTAAATGCAGAGGCAATTTCCAAAATGTGCCTTTCACTTCGAAATGGAGCGCTTAGAATCTTAACTATTTACTATTTAGTTCGGTTTGACGGCAAACAAAGACTGGTCAAAAACGGCAATTGTATAATTGTTATCACTCTTAGTAATGATTTCTATATAGTTCACGACATCTAGATTCAAATATTTATTATAAATATCTCCACCTGATGCCAGCAAGTATTATTCAAGTATCTTATGAATTGCATTTTGTAAAATGTACTTCTTAAACGCAAACGGTACCTCAGATATATATATATATATATTTGAAAGTCGGAAAAGTTACGTTATTTTAAAATCCTATGTTCTTTTCATTCGATTGTATCGAAGCAAGAGAATTTGTTAACATTACGATCCAGACATATAAACAATTTCTTGCGATATACTGCGCCTGTTATCAATAACATTTTATATTGTGCTACTTTTCAATCGTGCGCACACACATTGCTACATGTTTCCATGAATATACATTCAAGATTCAGAATACCGTACATTTTCGTTTTTTTTGTATGATTTTGTATGAATTTGCGTTTCCGTAATACATGTAATCTTAAATTCTAATGTTTTCGATACAGCGGGAAACATTGCATTTTGTGTTGTACACTACTGATTAAAATTCAAACAAATTCGACGTTGATTTATCTCGTACAATTCTTATATATGTACATATCGATAGTACTACTATAAATTAACGGAGAACATAATTGTATAAGATTACAAAAATTACAATTGTTAAAATACTTGTACGCGTTGTTACCTATTCCAAAATGTGAATAAAGTCAAATAATTTAGTGGTCAATGATACCGGATTCGTTTTGAATGTTTGCAATATATGAATGAATAATATTGATCATTGACATGATTTCTGTGACGTTAAGGAATGAATTTCAACTCATGTGTTTAATATACTGGCAGCTTTAAACTTTATGAATGTTTAAGAATGAAGTAACCCTACGATTTTATTTCACACGAATAATATAAGTATTGAAAGAGAGCAAACTTTTATATATCTATTTAAATGGTTTTTACCATAAGCAACAAGAAAATGTATTTGAAGTATTATTACATTACATGTTTATTTATACAATTAAACTATCTATATACAATATATCAATATGAATGTTGTATAATTTTTTTGTAACACATATTTAAAGTGGCTTTTTAATGGCGTTAGCCGTTCACACACTAAACTTCTATCTATTCGACGTTGTTTATAATCTGTATACATAAAAGTTATGAACCTGTAATGACATCCCAGACTTTGCAGATGAGCATTCTATACTTATGATTATATCGACCACAGGAATTCACTTAATTTTCATAAGAAATTAATACTCTTATTAATAGTCACAGATTAAGATAGATTTGAAAGATGTTGAATTAGGCACAAAAAATAGCATCATGTTGCATTAGAAATGATAGCATGATTAATAATATATTATAATGTATAATATACCTATACAGATTAACTGAAATTTGATTACGCTTCATTCGAATATTTGGTTGTTATTATACCTACATTTGATGTCCCTTCCTGAACTGGTTTTAAAAAATTGCGATGTAAAATGACCCCTCAACAATCTTCACACATTTCTATGATTTTGTGACATGATTTAATACTATACTTCGTGATGCAGGAAGGTGTTTCCGTAATTAAAAAAATAGAATAAAGCTCTTACTTATTCGTTGTTCTTAAACGTAATCTTATCGAAGATACGTCCAAACGATATATAAAAGTGTAACTAAACTGAATTCATGATACTTTTCTGCTATATATTCGTATTCCCAATTGAAGTAGGATTTCAAGAGTATCGGTTACTTCATTTTTTATCGGGGGAAAATATGTATTAATCTTATGGGGGGTTAAACCTCGAATAAATAAATGCAAATTTATAAAATTATATGGATGAAAAGATCATATTTAACACTATACTTGTTTCTGTCTTATACTTAGTTGTTTTCTATTCGCACCTATTATATCATTTATGTATATTTTACCTGATGTAATAGTGATTTAAACTTAAACAGTTGTCCCATAGGTACTGAACATCACTCTGGTGGTATCTGTGTCCAGAGTAACGTCTTCTGGAGATGCTAAATCGACTTTTATGGAACCAGAATTGTTTCTTCTCCTGGTTATACCACCTCCCCAATTCGATAACGTCCAGTGGTAAGTTTCGCTTTCTTTTTCAGTATTGGTGGTTTCCTGTGCGTCGTTGTCTTTGTCTAAACCGGTCTCGATGGAAACCGATGATTGCGAGGCAACGGAATCGAAGCTAGAATCCGCCGCTCCTCTATAACGGCTAACGTAATCGGTAGACATTTCACCAGGCGACTCTTCGATTGCCCTAAGTATGTTTTGACAGAGTTCCGAGTCGAGGGGGATTGGATTTTCGGAGTCACGATTGTGAATAGTAACAGCTATATGAGCTGGATGTGGGATAGGAAGAGGAATTTGCAACTTTTCCGCGCTATAAGGGCGAATTTGTCGTTTCCAAGGTTGCCAGCGTGCTTCCGTAACACCGTTTGTCGAAGTTGCGCGCCTTCTAATCCTCGTGGACGTTAACAGCCCTCCAGTATCACTGCGCGACAAACCATTTGTATATCGCTTACTTCAAATACATTACATCAATTACTAAGTATATTGAAAAAAAAAGAAAATAATTCTTTACCATCGTTTTTCACATTTTCTACTGTTGTTAGGTTGCTTGGATCGCGGATTGAATGCCGATACTTCTAGGTAAGGACTATAAACTTGTATATTCCCACGTGGCGCGTAAACTGCGCCCAGCAGATCTGGACCGTTAGTGCCACCGAGTTCAGTGCTATGAATCATATCCGTGTAACGTGACAGATCAACTCCTGGATGTGGTTCCAGTCTGAACTTAGTGTCTGCGTCGTCGAGAGGTTGAAGAAAGTTTAAACTGAAAATATCTGCGTACATAAGACCAGCTAAGCCGGCCCAATCGCCAACACTTAAACCTTTATTTTCCCAGAAATCGTCCTCGTTTCCTGACAATCTCGCGAATACGTGAGTAGGATAGAGGCGCTCTAACATGAGGGCTCCCTGTTGTATCACTACCTACGCCGTTATGAAAAGAATGGTTTTAGTTTGTAACGTTGGAAACGGAAGTTTTTTAGGAACTCGATTACCTTCAAATCAAAGGTAGTAAGTTTTATTTTACTCTTCACAACCATGCCGAGGCCAGTTTGTAAATTTTTCCTACGTCTGTCTAATTTCTCATGTAATACTGCAATTAGATTTTTGGCTTCCTTTTCAAGGGACTTATACGGGTCTTTCGTTTTAGCTAAACTAGCTGCGAACGGACCAAAACAGGCTTCGACGAACTGAGTGAAATCCCTCTGCGGCTGAGTGATCAGTCGTTCCGTCTCTTGCTGAAAAGCTAACAATTCGTCTAGCTCTAGTTTCGCTTCGAACGCGGCTAACGCTTGCTCGGGTCTTATCTGCGAAGAAGCGTGAAACAATTAGCCATTCGACTGATTCGCATTCCATTTCAGAATCACATACTTGATAATAGTAATCGGATGTTAATCCTGGCCCGGCTATTCGTTTCACTACGAAGCTGTCGCTGGCAGGTATACGACCCCTGTTCTTTATTACTAAATGGAACATTGCCGTATCCCAGACCACTCTAATCCAGTAACGTATCACAGAAACTAATGTAAACAGCACGATATATTTTATATCCATTTGATGAAAATATAGTAATTCCTATGAATTAACCTTACTGTCATTGTACCTGTAAGTATCACAAAAGAAATGATGGGGCATAAAATAAGAGCTACGATTAACGCTGCTATTGGCTGTAGACATCCTTGAATGCCGATATTCCAAACTAACGCTTCCATAATGACTAAGTATCGATTCCGACTCGGTTCTGGACTATCAAGATCCATTATAAGCGCCATGAATGCATGTAATGCCAAGGTAATCAGAGGCATCCTAAAATAATGAAACAGGATGTTAGCGTTTCGAACACAATCGTGGAATGTGAAAAGCGACATCATCAACGAACCACAATATCGCGGTAAGCGCAATAAGGAGTGATCCCAAACTTGTTAGTATACAAACGACAGGAAAAACAAATAATATTACAAGTGTTCCTAGTAGTCCTTTCACGCCATAGTTCCATAGCCTATTTAAATGTCTCGTCATTCCTTTGCCGATAAATCCTAATTCACAATACGACATTAGTTAATCGATCAACGAATAACTTTATAAATTACGAATGAATTTTACTCACCGGTATCTGGTTCCGTTTCGAAATGGGTCCGACTTTTACTAATATGTCTCCATAGTGCTATCAATCGAGAACAAAGAGTGGGCATTTGAGAAGACTTTCTGGGAAACAAGGTGCCGTTTAACTGACTTAATTCTAAATCGGGGGTAAACGGTTGTACGAGTAATAAGGCCCTGACAGAAACTGGGCAACACCACGGCACTGCTACGCCCAACAGGAACATCGCATTCCAAGTCCAACACCATGTCCTAGCCACGTAGTTTATCCAACGCCACATAGGCCACCTGATTTAAACATCGTTAAACACACCGTCAATCGTGTTAATAAACGTCACTTTGTTTTCGAACTTTAATGATCCTCAATATTACACACCTCGTCGTAGTCGTGTGCACGATTTCTCTTTCAACTAGAAAGACCGGCTGACTCGGATCAGCGCGGGGCGTTGTAATAGATGTCGGAGTGTTGCTCAGCACCGTTGGTATAATTTCCGATTGTCCTTGGAAATTGCGTCTAACAATCCAATTCTTTGGAAGCCATATTTGAGTCGGCCATTGGAAACTTCTTGTAGGTGTTTTAACTTTCCGTAATTCTTTCAACAAAACTGGTTCCCTCTGAACGAAGCAAATAAAGAATAAAAATATCAGTTTCTACGATACAAATATGATTCGCGTAATAATGCAGAACGTTCTGTGTACCTCTTTCATAAAAGTTAAATCACGATTAAGAAAGTAAACCGTCTGTTGTAGGTTCTGATTAGTACAGAGGGTCAGAGCTTCTTCGTGCGCGCTCCACTCGCATTCCTCTATGAATTTTTCTTCGACTTCTCTCATTCTGTCGCGCATCCAGGGCTCTATTCGAGAGAGCACCGGGTGCTCGTTCTCGACATGACGTCTCAACGATTCTTTGGTTTGCAGTAATTTCCGTTGCACCGTTTCCACTGCTCGGTGCATCAATACGACCGATTGCGCCTGCTGGACCAAAAGCTGAGCAATTCCGTTCCCGAGATCAAGTATATCCGGGTGTGTCAGAATATTGGAGAAGACTCGTTGCAGATACTCTCGCATTACAGCTTCATTGACTTCCTGCAAACGGATATTTCACTGTGAATTCGCCAGGAAAATTCGGATCGAATCGACGACGTACGATAGCGCGATTCCTACTTTCTCGATTTCTTCGTCCGGCTTTTTCCGTGCCCTCAACTCCGATATCAGTCTTTCTCTGAAATGTAGAAACCAGCCTCGTGTCTCTCTCTCCGAAATAGCAACTAGAATCGGTAAAGCTTTTCTGATAATGTCTCTGCTAAATAATCTAAGGTCCACCACTGCTCCACCGGGTGTCCCGAACACAAAAGGAACCGGGATCGGTAAAAGCTGCGACAGTTCTCTTTCCACCTCGAACTTCTCCATGGTTGCTCGTCGAAGCTGTTTCCGGACGAATCCGCACAGCAGTTCAAGCGAATCTTCGTATTCGGGCTGAGATCGGAATATTCGAGTTACATATCGGTTGACACGAGAATACGAATCATATTTTATATCGTCTATCGTGGAAACATACCCTACACACCAGCTCGGCAACCAAATACCGACAACGCTCTTCCCTGATTTTGGCATCTAGATTGTGCGCCTGGAGAGACGGTACGCCGATTATAATATCTAAACAGAAATTCTGATTAGCGACGGATAGAAAGAATTTAGAGAAGGTGAATTCCTACCGAGAAGTCGTAACAGGCCGGTCAACATCGCCTTCAGAGATTGCGATACGCTGAAGCAGTGGGACACCAGCCTGGCTTTCGCCGTGACCACGATGAACCTGGTCGCCAGAGCGAGATCCCGGAGCAAAGCGTCTCGCCTCCTGTCCCGTCCGCGTTGGAGCAATCCGCTTAATCTCCATCGATGGGTCTGGCCCGCAAAGTTTATCGAGTCGACCTCGAACTCTCTGAAAAGCGAACCTACCGTGAAATCGACCCACGCGGCAGGATCGAGAAGCAACGATAATCTACGGGTTCTCTACGCTTAGAAATGAAACGACATTCACATACACGTGTTACTTTATGTTTTTGTTTCTGTTTGTTTTTAAAGGGGTAGGGGTAAGTGGGACATATGCCGTTTAAATGGAACTCCCTCGTGACAAATGTGCAGTTTCTCTCACATTGCGTGTAACATCAAGCTACGGGTCCTTGTCTATCCTCTTAGGTAGAACCAAAACCAATTAAATCTATCGCAAGCACGTTCAAGGGCTACAAAAAGAAAAACAGAAAGAGGAAAAGTACCTACACCGTGTACCGTGCTGGAGTAACTCAGGCGAATCACATTATGTACAGCGAAGTTAGCCACGAAAACAAAACATTTGAGCAAAGCAGCGTGGAATCTAACATCCTGAATCCCTGCGTAGCGCAACGCTCGACAGTGGGTTCTCGCAGAGGCAAAGGTGGTTCACGCTTCTCTCGATCGCATTGGATTTGAAACGAAGATTGCAATAGTCGAATAGTCTCCTAACAGGAAGCGAGAGAGGAAAACTTGCACCACTTTTTGCGACGAGTAGAGCCACTGTTCAACGGTTCATTGTTCGCGTTGCGCTTGGCAATGCCTCGTTTTTTTTTTTGTGCAATCGGATCTCGTGTTCAGCGAACTGGGATATGTGGCGGGCTCGACGACAGGACAAGGACGATCATGCTGTGTCGGACTCGGTGCGACAATTTCTCTAATTAGTGGGTAGGGAATGCGAAAGGGTCCACATCGTCAAGGGTCACGAGAATGAGCGATATCAGTCTCTAAGTCGCTGCACGAGACTATCGATCCGTCGTTCCGTGAATATTGTGTGACGCTGATGCATGACATACCCGCATCTTCGAATGCTCTCCAATTGAGTGGCATTCAGCTTCTTCGGTTTTCCGTACTTCTCCTTCTGAAAGCTTTACAAAAATCGTTAGAATGTATCGGTCGGAGGAGGGAGAACGTTTCGGGATCTTGAAAACGAGGCGCCAATTTTGTCAGGGACGGTGGAGGGGCATAATCGGGTGACTGGTCCGCTATCGTTCTAGTTCTTTCATCTTCGATCCGTTTCTACGCTACCTACGCAACGATTATACGGGGCTCGGAACGATAGAGACAAAGAGGCTAGCGTTCGCGTGTGCCAGAGCTTCGATCAAAAGCCTACGTGTGATATATCGAGGGACGTGTTCGTGGACACGAGTGTCGGCGATCTTCTAGATCTTCTAGATCCTCTAGACCTTCTAGATCTCCTAGATCCTCTAGATCTTCTAGAACAAGAAGTAAGTGTACATACCTGTGCCGATCGGAATCGCTAATCTCTAATTCTAACGGAACACGCTTCGCTACTAGTCAGAACTATCGTGTTTCTGGAAAAGCGTTACTCAGATGAGGGAGGTCTATCGTTAACCCATTGGTTGCAGCTAGCTCGGCGAGATAAAAGACGGGAAAAGTATGCGAGGAAAAGAGATAGAAAGAGAGATATAGAAAGAGAGAAACAGTAATCGGATCGTCGATAATTCGATGAAACATCGATAGCGGATTCTGCAACCGCTGGATTAAGGACGCGCTGCTAGAGGGTTCGAGTGTCCTATCTACGGAGACGGCGATGGGAAGAGGAGAAACGATCTCGGTGCCGGAGGACTTACCCTCGTTTACTGATGCACTCGAGCTGCTTCTTGGTCAACCTCCTCGGCTCGCCTTTGCTGTCCACGGCAACCGAGTCCAGCTCGTCGAAACTAGGAGCGACGAACAGGTCCCTCAAGTGGTGTTTCTTTCTGGCCAGCGTGTCCTCCGGTTCCGAGCAGGTGGACAATGGCGGCGGAAGCACGATCGGGAACGTTCTCCAATGGTAGAGGAACTGCTGCGCGACTTCTTTAATGTTGTGCACCAGAGCCTCGACCTCGGCCGGCGCGCCCCGCAGGTGCGACGTGTCGAACTCCACCGGTTCCTTCTGTAAAATCCTGTTTCTAGAGTATCGCGCGATCGGGAACGGGTACGGGTCTCGAGACCTTTGCTGTTTTCGAAAGGAAAGATACCTCTGGTTGGAGTCCATCTCCGTTCGGTCGGTGATAAGAATGGTTCGCGTAGGCCTGATGATTCGGCGCCGTGTTGCCGGCGTTGGCGGTGTTGTTGGCGGTGTTGTTGGCGGTATTGTTGGTGGTGTTGTTGGCGGCGTTGGCGGAGTTTGCGGAGTTGGCGGAAGCGGAGTTCAAGTTGTGGGGCATCTCGCGCGTGAAAAGCGTGCGCGGTGGCTGGGGTCAGCTGCCCCGTATCCCGACTATCTCCTCATACACCATGCTGCTGGTCGCCACCATTTATCATCCCACGCCCTGCGCATTCAATTTATTGTCCCTATATCCGGTCTGTCCCGGCGCACCGATCGGCCGAACGAAAATAGGAGGAGACCATCCGGTGGCGGGAGGCGCGCCACTTGCCAAGGAGCCGACGCTGAACCCTGACTCCCATTAACCGATTATACGTCCATTAAACGATTAACATTCCGAGCATTCCAGTTCTCGCATGGTCTTTCTCGCATGCGCGCCCCATCGAATCGGCATTTCCATTCTTCGTTCGACCGCTCGGACGAGATCCGGCTTTCTCGGTTCGGTTAATCGGCTTATCGTCGTTGCCGCGGGACTCGCCTCGTTAACGGGCGCAAACGTTCTTTTAACGGAGCACGATCGCGACTAGATCTTCCCGCTCCGCGGTTCTCCGCCGGTGGATCGATGAAAGCGAAATTCCGGTTAACCTTCGCGCCATCGATCACCGTCAACTTAAACCTTTGTCAGCCAAGGTCTAAGGTCGTCCTGTGGACATTTCGGTATTCGGTCGTTCCTTCGAGGCGGAACGAAAGCGGGAAACTAGCTGCGTTCGAGGCTGACCAAGTTCGACGTGGAAACTCGGGGGACGGGAGAGCGACGTTGGTATTCCGCCAGCGTAAAACAATGCGATCGACCGTAGAGAGGATAGAAGACTCTTCTTGGCACGGAACAACGGATACTTTACGATTATTGCCGCGAGTGGTTGCAACGAGCACGCTTATTTATCGTGCACGGAACAAGTCCGCGAACTACTTCCGAACTTTCGAGTAGAACGAATCGTTCAAAGGAACCGAAACATCGAGAATGTTCGGAACCATCGGGATTGGAGCGGGAACTTTCAGCGTTCCCGATATATAGGTAACAGTGTACCGGTAGATTGAAGAACCATAAGAGACCGAAGACGCGGACGAACGAGTTTCCATTTGAATCCGACCACGCTCTCGGAACATCGTCGAAGACGTCGATGCATCAGCGTGGAACGCTTGACCCCGTCGGGCCGCAGTCACGAGCCGCGATCAAGTGCGAAATGAAACACGATCGCTTCGGCATTGATTTATTCGGACTTCCAAGCGTTCGGAACGCGCGGTTCAACCGGGAATTTCCAATTTCTCTTCGCCTCGGTCGGGTCGTTTTCGAACGCCGTTTCCGGAATCTACCAAAAATGTAGTCGAAATTTCATGGAAAAGACATGCGTATCCCGCGTCGTTTCGCGTTCCAGAGAAGAATTAGTTTTCGCACCAAGATTTCGAATTCCTAGAGACGCGGAAGAGGGGAATACAATAGAGTACGCGGTAGACTGCGCTGTTTCTCTCTCGAATTTCATCGAATTTCATTTCGCCGGCGAACCGCTTTCAATTTCCCCGAAGGTCCTCGAGAGGCACTCGTCTTTCGTACGTTTCAGCATCGAAAGAACGAATGCGCGTTCGATCGAGCCTGTCAAGCGAGTAATTAATATTTCGCTGAACGGCTGAGCGCGCGTCACCGGCAGACGCGCTCGAATAGGACTGAGACCGCCTCGGTGATACATCGATTCAGCACGATCGATCGCCGATTACACCGAGTAAACGAGCAACACCTACGAATCGAGGATTCGTGCCTGGTCTCCTCTATCTGGAAAGAGACAAAGTTGCCCGCTCGAGAAGGTGAGTAACGGACGAGTGGAAAAAATTGGTCGCGCGGTGCAAAGGCAAAGCCCGAACGCGGCGTATTAGAAGCACAGAGACTGGAATAGTCGTTGCGTGGCGCGCGGCTTTAAGGTTTTAAGGTTACGAGAGCTTGCGCGAGCTTCGAAGTGGGTCAAAAGGCAGCGCGCGGCACGATGCACGGCAACCTACTTGGAACGCGTTCGAGCGGAGTCGTAAATATTCTTTCTCGCGAATCTCGTTCCCGGTCACCCCGTTCGCCGACCGATGCCCGTCGGACCGTCTCGTTCCCGCGGGCGTCCCATCGAAATCGCCTCTTTTCATCCCGTGCCCGTCGATTTCACGGAATCCCGATATTTGCGTAGACACGATAACGCGAGTCGGTCGGAGCACGGGTTCGAGTCGCGTGTCGTCGGCTGGTAGAAACGTAAACGGAATGAATGGAGTCCATTCACGGGCGCCGAGTCGAATCTTGGGAATGTTGAAACCGTTTCGCGGAGAAAACGAGGCTTTCCTTTACCGATCGCTACAATGGAACAACGTCCTCGAATTCTCTGATCCGTGGATTCTTTTGGATCAACTTTAACCTCGCGCGCCGTTCACGGCGCAGTTGTGACTCCGTTTTTATAGCGAGTTTCTCGTGGAATGTAGTTTAACGCTAAATGTAGCGATCATGTGACAGATTTTAAAATTTGATTTAAAAGCCTGCATTTTTCCTGCGCATTTAACTTTGTATCAATTCTTATATTGTTTGATTAATCAGTCTCTTAATTCCTGCCCTTCCTTTTGTTTCTGTTCCTACTCTACTGTCTTGTTTACCTCTATTTTATAACCAATCATTTGACCAGACACGGCAGGAATAGGCATATATGAAGGTTTAGCGTTGATCATTTTTCATTGGGTTCATCTTTCCCTGGTCGCGCGGTTTCCTCGATGAGACACGCGATCCCGACACTTCGTCGCCGCGCTTCCACGTTTCTCCGGCGCGAGTTCTCGGTCACGCCGCGTAAAGTTACAAGAACGACGCCGGAACAGGCGAGAGAACGTCGCGTCGCGGCTGCATAGAATGAAAGCACGCGAGAGACCGTGCACAGGCGACGGGATAAAGGGGAGCGTGTGCGTCGCGCGGCTCCATTGTGAACGCGCGAGCCGGTCCTCCCGTTTCAACGCGCGTCCGTCGACCGTCGACCGAGCGACACTCCAATCCACGCCAGGGCGAAAACGAGATTCGTCCCGCGAATCGATTCGCCGATTTGAACGGTTCGTCGACCTCCGCCGACCGTCCACGCTCTTTCCTCGATTACTCTTCTCCCTTTTTTTCCCTTCCTTTCGCGCGACGGCAACCCCTTTCACTCGAATATCCTCGAGCGGCGATCCTCCCTTCCCACGTACGCCGTCGCTCGACGCTAGGACCTCGATTAACCCTTTGCTACAATAGCCGAGATATCTCGTCGTCATGATATCGTACGCACGATGATATCACACCGACGAGATACCTCGTCCATTGTAGCGAAAGGATTAACCGAGTCAACGTTTCTCGCGAATCGTTCAGAATCTTTGGTTATATCGGGAAACTCGACAACCGAATAATCGTTTAGATTTCGTTGTATTCGACGTGCAGTCTCTCCGTACGTCGACGGATCGACGACTCGAACGAGTTGCGAATTACAATGCGATTCGAGCCTTTTCAGGAGCGCCACGGCTGCGCCCGGAGAAAGAATAGCGAGAACAATGAAAACGTAAAGGGGGGAACTCGCATACTCGCTTTTCGGAAGAATCGGCTCGGTCGGATGAACCGGTGGCCCGTTTTCGAACCCCGACCCGATCGGTCGATCCTCTTTCCCGTGGAAAGGGAAGCTCGCGAAAGAAGAGCGGGAATGTTCCCGATAACGATCACCGATCGGATTTCCATCCGAAGCGCCGAGCCGCTCGTTATCGGCGCCGATTACTCGGCCGCGGCAAAGAGAAAAACAGTCGTATTCCTTCGGATATCCGGAAGAGGCTTTTTAATAACGGCGCAACGCGATTTTTACAATTCAAATACGGCTTGTCCGATAATGGAACGAGCCCCGATCAATCGCGATTAATGGGTCGATGGTCGCCGACTCTTCGTCCTACCCGATGCAAAGGTTTACCGGCGCGCGTCTTACGAGTTTTCGATAGGTTTCTCGATAGATTCCAGCCCCTCCCACCAATCGTGATTCTTGTTCGATCTTCTCCGGTCCTCGAGGAAGCTCGGCTCTCTCTTGCTCGGAGAGGAAACGTTGGAGCGCGATTGTACGCAGAGGGAAAACGGGGTTACGTCGAAAGCTGGCTCACCGGTTAAGGGTTAAACGCCGCGCAGCCGGCGCAGCGTCATCGAAAGGCTCTCCTCGCCCTCGAAAAACCTCCTGCGAGCCTGTTCGTACGCGTTTCCCGCGGTAAGTGCTAGAACGTGTTCGAGTGTGCGTACCTAGACTCGATTTCGTCATATCGACCCCTCGGAATAAGCCCCGGGGCAGTCAGCCGGCGTGCCGAGCCGAGTCGAACGGAAACAAAGTTCGATCGCGAGAGTCGTCCTAACGAATTCCGAGGAAAAACTGAGAGAAAGACACGAGTCGTTCCGCGAAAGAAACGCGACGACACGGCTCCTCGAAGACGACGCCTGTGAGCGAAAGCCCTACTTAGTTAATTGGACATGCCTGCCGCGATACAGACCGTGACAGTCCCGAATCCGAACAGCGGTGGCCTCGGCTCTTTACAAACTTGTGCTCGCCGAAAGGAAAAGAAAACTGAAGAAGGTTTACTCGGCGGTTTCCGAAGGAAAACCGAACGGGATCAACGCGGTGGAAACGACGCTTAACACTGTATAAACACTTCATGTCTAGTTATTCGTACCGTGAACGGTCAAAATGATCGGTTCTTTAAAAAAGCTGTATTCTTTAAAATTCAGTGTAAATAATAATCAATGTGGTATTGAATTAAATATTAAATACAACAAATTTTATAAAATGACGGAATAAATTAAGCTCTTTTCATTGCAATTATAACTTTGAGAATTAACAGAAACAACAAGAATAAAAATGACCGGCTGAGCCAGGTAGAGCAGCTTACGTATATTTCTTGAAAAAGGAAAACGGAAGAAGTAAATACGGAAAAATATCATGTATGCATATTCTAGGAAAAGTTCTAAAAAGAAATTGCTATATGGCAACGTTTCCTATGGAAAATTGCATGTAAAAGTTTGACGACATTAATTTGACTAGTGTAGGTAGGTTTAGTATTAAATCCGCAGGCTATTCTTTCGAAACAACGAACGAGCTTGTCGTTACGCCTCTTCCCTTTTTCTCTCCGTGACGATCATCGCGACAATCGCGTCGTCGATTCTTTCTCTCTTTTCGAGCGGCGTTTCGGTGACCGTGCATTCGCAAGCTGCGCTCTGTCGCATCGTTAAGGCCCCATTATCCAATCTACGCCGATGATACGCGCACACCTGCACCACTCCTACAGAGCTCCGTAAATCACGTTCGCGCTGCTCGTCTCGTCAGCAGAGAATCACGATCGTTTCCCTTGGTCCCGCTCCAGTCCTACGTTTCCTCCAAAATTGTGACCACGAGCGAGACTCGTGAAAACGGCACGAGGGATTAAATATTTGAATCGAATCGATGAGACTCCGATAGAGAAAAGTCGAAAGGAAAAAGAAAGAATGGAACACGAGTAACGGTTCGATCCGAGACACCAGTTCCATCGAGTTCACGTTCAAGGATTCCATTTCCTTCGGAGAAGAATCGCGTCTGACGCGTGCGGAGTATCGTGGAATATCGCGAGAAGTTCGATACCGAACGACATCTCAGTCCGAGGTAAAGTTCCCCGGGGTTCCGACATCCCGCAGCCTTCCCTCGCAATGAACACACCCAATCGAAGGTTAGCGCCGATAAAATTCTCCGGTTCGGCGAAAATATTAAGCTGCAGGCAAAACGACGAAGAGCGTTCCCTTGCCCGTCGAGACTTCGAGGAACCGCGGCGGCGCACAGTAGTCCCAAATGGCCAAAATCTCGAAACATACCTAAATGGAACCAATAATTGGATCCAGAAATAAACTTGTCGCTAAGCGAGAAGTTCATTTTCGAGGTTTTGGCCAGGTTTTAGCGATTTGGGACCATTGTGCGCCGGTTTTGAAAAAAGGCCGCGTGAAACGAATTACGAATTTAACCGAACCTGATCCTTCCGCGTTCCGGTGGATCGTTTCGAATTAAGCGAGCGTTTCCGGCGAGCACGCGCGATCGTGTTACGAAATACAAGTAGCGCACGGGCGACGCGCATCATCGAATTCGAGTACACGCGATCCTCTCCGTTTTTACCGTGGTCAACGTTGCAGCGAGACGGTCGCCTACGCCGGCCAATTCCACGGGATAAAAAGGCTAATCGAGGAAAACCGTCCATTCTCCCGGTTCCGTCGGATGCTCGAGGACACTCGGCTCCGGCCGCCTCCGGAGCTGAATTTTTCCGCGGAGAAGAAAAGATGCGAAAACGCGGTCGTTCCAACTGTTCCACTGGGTCTCCTGGTTTCACCGGGAAAACCGATAATTCCCTCCCTTTTCTGGCCCGTCGTTGCAACGGGGCCACCGTGTTCCTTTTCGATCCGTTCTCTTCCCCGGCTTTCGATCGATCTTCCCTCGGTCCCTCGCGCGCGAGAAAATTCCCCGCGAAAATCTCACGGTTTCTTTCCTTTATTTTCTGAAAATTTCGCCCCGAAGACGCCTTTAGAAACGGCCGGCGAACGTTTCCGCTTCGATCGGCCCGTTCCACTCTCTTCTTCTTCGAGCCAATGGTCCACGAAATTTCCGATGGCCGAACACCGTCGTGGAATCAGCGGCGATGGTCTTTTATGGGCGTCCGTGGTTGCCCCGTTCGCTATTAACACGATGCTAAAGGCCTCGAATCGCGATCGAGCGAGGATGAGAAACGCGGTCCGACGGGGTTCTCGCCGCGTCCATCGTTCATCGAGCTACCGAAGTTTTCGATTACGGCCAAGGACGGGCCTCGACGGAAGGCACGTTTCACGGGGACCGTTCCACGATTATAAAACGACGCGAGCACGATCGCCACCGTAATCGGTAATGTCGCGAGACTCGCGTGCCGAGACACCGTATAGAGTATGGAGGATGCGAGCAGAGTTCGGCGCGCGATCGTCATTCTCGTTTCCGATGCCTCGTTTCGGAAAGGACACCTTTAACCCTTTGCACTCGAGAGGTGACTCTCAGTCACCACTCGTGATTTGATTTGCAAAATTATGAAGTCTTATATATAATATTAAGCTTTGTATGATGCATCGATACATGGAGTATTGAAATAAAATAACTTTCCTTCTTAATTGATATATGTTTTCTCATTAATTAGTTTTAAAGAACATCGTCTGTATCTCATCTGAGAAGAGAATATTTCTAATGAAAAACTTTCGAGGCCAAAGGATTAAAACATCCTCTCTCGTCTCCGAACTAGATAAACATGAATATTTTGTAATCGGCGGTGAAAACCCTTTGCATTGAGAGGCGCTGCCGATCGCAGCTTGATTCGATAGAGAAAATTGTGAAGTTCGCGCGATTCCCTAGCTTCCCTCGAGTGCTCGTCCCCGTAGGCGAAACTTTTCTCGCGTCACGGGTTCGCGAGTCATTCGAGGACTAGTCATCAAACGCTCTCGAGAACCGTTCCCATCGTTTACGAGCTCCTCCTCGATCTTATCTCCGTCGGTGATTAGCGGCGACGGGACTCGACGATTTTTACGCTGGCCCCTCGAGAAACCCGATACGCGTCGAGGGTGGATCCACGGAGTTTTCGGCACCGCGCACACAGCTGCGAGGCAGACTCGACTGATTTTCGAGCCCGTACGATTCAGCGTGATTCGAAAGTGGATGCCGACCCTCGGCGTTCGAAGGGTGTCGGCTGCTGGGTGCTCGTTCTCGCCCCGGGGCTGACACCGTGGCACTCGACATTCGCGCTACCCTGCGTCGCCTTCTTTCGGGGGAGTTCCTAACAAGGATTTCTCGCTGGGTTCCTTTATATTACAGTTTCTATCGGTAATATCAGCGTAATAGCGAAAATAGTGCGGAAATTGCGACGAGAAGAGATGAAAGCTGACCGATTAAACCCGCATTCCTTTCAAGGATTTTCCCCTGTGCAACGGACGGTAGCGTTTCCTCGGAATTCGGGGAAGCGAGACGGATAAATAGACGGGCTTCCCCGAATCGTATTCTCTAGCGTACGTTGCACGCGAAATTACATAACCAAACCCCGCGATCTTGGCCACGACGTATGCTCCCGTCCCAGATTTTCAGGTTTATCACGAGCCCCATCGGTTGTTTCGCTCGTTCCGTTCGTTTCGCGACGCTTCTCGCGCGGCTGACCTGGATCGCGATCCGAAAAATAAGGGTCCCGCGGCTCTCGCCATTCACAATGAACAGAGACCTCGACTCGCTCGGGGGAAAGAATCTCGTCCGATTCAAAAGTCGACGAAGTCCCCGTTGAACGAACGCGGAAAAATACTTCTCTCCCCGCGCTTCTGCCCGTTGCAGAAACGACGGTCGAGCCGAGCGACAACGCGGACCAGAAACCAAACCGGGAAACATTAAACTTCCCGTGGAAAAAGCTGGAGAAACACGGCGTTTCCGGTGCTCGTTTTCCAAGAGAAACCTGTCGTGCCGGAGTTCACGATTCGCGACTGCACCGCCGCGATCACGGACCCGTGTTTTTCGATGTTTTTCACTGTTCAGTGAACTCTCGACGACCGGCGCTTCCCGTCGTCGCGGAAACTGAACGTGACCCGATGTTTCAGCGGCTGCTTTCGGGTTTTTGTAGCGATCGAATGGAGGATTCTTTAACACGTTGACCGCCACAGTGGTTACCGATGGCCGGAGTTTCCAAATTAATTGGGAATAGTTATAATTTGTTAGACAACTGATGTTTAGAATTGGGTACGATTAGAATTGGGACGTAAATAATTAATTACTTTTACTTTTTAACACGTTCGCGGGCGTGAATGCTATAACATTCATCTTTATTATGATGACTTGGAAGCTATAACATTTAAATTTATAAGCCACATTATTACGCATTTAATTTTACATAGCCATAATTTTTTGAAATTGTCACGCATTTTAACTCTCGAAGAACTGCATTTGCATTTTTTCTACTTTTACAGTCCATTAAAACTTTTACTGTCCGCAAACGTGTTAACTTTGCGACGGAAGAATAAGCGACGCATGAAGCGCTTTTCATGGCAGTGTTAACGGTAGAACCACCAAACGGACAAATTGACTTCTTCCAATATTTCTGCAGTACCTCCAAGAGTGCAGCTATTGAGATTTCGATTACGATTTTAGTACGCCTATCGGGAAATCAGTTTCTTTAGCGATTCCTCGAGGAAGCTTCTGTCCTCTTTGTAATAATCGTGCAAAGACAATACCGCGGATCGCAGCGTGAAACCGATCCGCGGAAAGCTCGGAGAAATTTGTTCGTTCGGCTCAACGACCGGTCGGGTGCTTGGAGGGTTTCGGATTTACGAGGCTTGATCCAGCTTTCCTCGGAATTTTCGAACGCTTTCCGGAGACGGACAAGCGATTAACGCGCTCCGCGAAATCGCCGGCTCTCCCACCGTCGACGGGCGTCCGCTTAACGCGATTAGTCTATTAAACGCCGCCTCAGATGGAAATTAATAAATCACAATCGGATTCGTCGATCGACGGAGGCCCGGGAGATCGACCACGCGTCAACGCGTTTTCGTCAGATACAAATACCAGGAAATAATCTCCAGGGCCGCGCGGGAGAGCTCGCGTTTCGAGGGAACCGGGGAAAACGATCACGACGAAGAGGATCCGGAGCTCGCTGAAAGAACGATTCGATGGAACACGTGTCCGGGTCGTCGCACACGTGGCCAGCCTAGCGAACGCGTCGCGACGGAGATGCAGCGTCGCGGAGGGCCGCGCGCGAACACAAGGAGACCGTGAAACGGGTCGCCGTGACGCGCGAACGATGCGAACGATGCGAACCATGCGAACCAGGATGCAACGGCCGCGCAATTCGCACGGGCAGACGTTTCTTTTTCAGACCGAACAACGGATTCAGGGTCCCCAGCGGAAACGCGCGACGAACGGATCAAACGATGCGACCGCTTTCAGAAATGCCTTCTACGCGGCGGGGTAAACGGCGATCGCACCACCGCCGAGATTTTTCCATGGAAAATGTTACGTGGGAGGAGCCGCGGTTTACGTCAGCGGTAATCAAGGAACTTTCTGATTCGATATTGCCCTTCGTTAGTAATAAACCGGCCAAGTTCCTAATTCGATGCAATCCCCCACTCCAGCGCCAACCGCAAGCCTAGTCTACGATCAACTCCGCGAGTTTCCGATTCAATTTCAATCTACGTCGAAACTGTTAAATGGATCTTAACGACGTCTCTTGACGCCTACGGGTAACGAGTCGCGAATTTCGAATCGAAACACGCGACTCGCGGTAAATTGTGGGCGAGTTATTGTAACCGGACGAGTCGGCAGGTTCGAATCTGGACATTTCGGTGTCCGTGGACACTGGAACTACCAGATGGGTCAGAATGTCCCATTCCTTGATCTTCTCCTTTGCGATTACTGAAAAGGTACGAGTGCCTCTTTGAAAAATGACTGAAGAAGCTGATTAAGTAATGCTTAAACTGAAATATAAGCCGATTGAAATATTAATAAATTCACATTTTTGGCTTTTATAAAGACATTTTAACCCTTCGCACTCGGCAGCTTTTCGCTAGGAATATTTTAACATTTGACGATGAGATAAAGACGATATTTTGTGAAATTAACTCGAGGAGAAATCACTTACTTAAATCAGAATATTTCTCGAATTGATGCATTATACGTGGTATAATATTAAACATCAAACTTTATAGTTTTGCTGTATGAAATCGAATGACGAGTGAGAGTCACCTCTCGAGTGGAAAGGGTTAAAAAGACGGTTTAAATGTTCGGTAGTTCTAGTGTTAATGATGGACGGTCGATCGCGCCATTTTTACGCAGCCACGGAATTCAAATCTGCGATGAACCGTTCGTCGGGATGAAAACGTACCTTTTTTTCGCGTGCGTGTCATTCTAGCGGCGGAGCCGTTTCATTTTCATATAATTACGTTGCTAGAACGCGAGATCGATTAAACCATGTACCGTACACGCACTGCTGCATATACGGGCACGCACACACATACGAAAGTAGATGACGACACGCAACAGCAGACAGGACAGGACAGAACAGAACAGGATAGGACAAGATAGGACAGGATAGGACACGCACGCGTCACTTGCCCACACACTCTTTTTTTCTGTTTCGCGACGTCGCTTTGCACAGGGAACGAACATTTGCAAAGACAACGCCCTAATTTCGCACGCCCCCGGGTAAATCGGCAGCTTTAGCGAGTCTGCGAGCTATATCCTACTTATCCTTGATCCCGTAACCTGTAAACACACTAATCTTTGGCGAGAAAGAAATATGTTTCGACGATGATTCCGATACGCCATCTTTTGCGCGCGGTTTCTTTAAATCGATTACTCGGTCGAGTGAGCAAAGCGCATCGAAATCCCCCCCCCCCCCCCCCCCCCGATTCTTGTTATCAATGTAAATATATCGTTTCCTTCTTTTATTTGCTACGGTTATTACTCGGCCGTTGGCGATTCGACAGAAAGACCGTTAAAGACAATTAATGCGACGTCGGGTAACCTTCGCTGCGTCTAACGAGACGAATAGCTGTCAAACGTAGAAGTTAACATTTATACGCTTCGAAAAAGAAGTCAAACGATGCGCTATAGGTTCAATCGCTTCTTTCGATCGAATTAACGTCGATTCCGCGGCGACGAACGCGCGGGTTTTAATCACTGGCCAATTTACAAACGCAGACTCGTTTCAACTTTTATTCCGCCCAGTCTATAAAGCGCTGGGCGATTAAAACGACGTGACGTACCGATGGCACTATGAATGTCCCTGTTCCCTGAACGTTCTACGAGCTCGAAGTTTTCGATAAATAATTATTTATAAAATTTACGTAGGACGTTCGAGATAAGTTTCTCGTTCGAATAACGAGGCGAACGAGAAAACGATGTGCTCCGGCAAAAGAAGTAACTTGGTACGCATGCACGATACGCTTCAATTAGACATTAAACGATGATAGCAGCGATAAGCGGCGCATCGATGATTAGAAACTATTTTAAACTATCGAGAACCCTTTGACAAACGTTTGATATTGAATTCTCTAGTAAATTCATGGGCACTCTACGAACCCGATTGAATCCTCCGGAAGCGGTCTCCCTAACGACCGAGGAATCAAACCGTATCTCGAGCCTCGCTGCGAACACGGATTGTGGCGAGTAACCCGCTCTAACCTGACTATAGCGTAATTGTTCAATAATCGTGAGATTGAATTCGTGAATCGAGTTCCGAAAATGTTGAAAGGATCCGCGCCAAATCTTTTCTAGGTCATTCGACGGGGACAGGACACGCACGGTTCCACAGCTGATTTTACTGACCACGACGAAATTCACGATGCCATCGGACGCTGACGAATATGGAGGACGCGAATGAATTTTTTCCAATCATTCGAATGCGTACTTACCGCGACTGATCACTGATAATTTACCGCGGAACTGCACGCGAACTCGTCACAGAAACCACAGCACTGACACCACGCCAAAACAGCCCCTGCGAACGACTGATTTTTATCGAACTGGCCGCGGCGAAATGCAGCTCGTGCTCCCGCATCGCCATCTTCCAGCAAATTTTTCAAGCATCCCGTGTCGATTGAATAGCCGACGTTCTTAATGCATTCCGCGCGTGCGTACAACTCTTCAAATTTGATTATTACCTCGTGCCTTCAACAAATGGAACCTTTAAATTATTTTAAATGACAGAGGTGAGGAAAAACTAACGCGTACTCCGACATGGTACATTTTGTGATTGTATATCTTTTTATTGTTTATGTTTGTTCAGTCGGTTTTCAAATGCACCGCGGACAATTTTAAAATGTGATCGTAAAAGGAACAAGTACTGATCAAATAAACGTTTTGCACTTCCGTTTTATGCATTCGTTGTGTAATTTCTGCGCTCTTCAAAAAGGACCAATCGCATCCGTACGCTAGACTTTCGTGCTCATTGTATTCGCCAATGACAGACGGTGTTTCTACGTTTTCGCAGTCCACAATTCGGAACCCGCCATACATACAAGCAGCGAGCAAATAATTCCGCGCGAAAGGATCCCATTTCAAACGCCAAACGCCACCACCGAGGCTGGTCTCCGAAATTGGTCTTTTAATGTTTCTTACGTCCCATAATCTCAACGATTCGTCGTAGCTGAAAATATGCAAGTACGTATTTTAATGTTAAGTCTTTCTCATTTGATGACGGTCTGACTTCAATACATCACCTTCCCGATGCCAGAACAAATTCTTTTGACGCATTGCTGTGCAAACTTGTAACGCCTGCACCGTGAGTTTTGTTTATCGCGGTAGGATTAGTTTCCATTCTTGTGTCGAATCGTTGAAATTTACAATCATCACCGCCTTAAATGGAATTGATGTTATAAAGTATTTGATTATTTGAATAATAGCTCTAAAATCGTTCATACCGCTGTAGATGACATTTGTATCCCAATAATCGAAAGCTGTGATCCAGGCTTCGAATTTGTGTGCAGACCAAGAATTAATAACAACTAAGTCATTTTCATTAATTTTAAATAATGTTATAAAACCTTTCGAATCACTGACTATTACGTTTAGATTTGATTCATTATTATCTATCCATCTTCCGCTACACCAATCTAGAGATAATGCAAGAACTTCTCTATCGCTTGCAACTTTTTCTTCTGTTAGTAATTCCAAATTCTCCTTTTCCTTGTCATTTTTCAATTGATATATTTGCAGATATCCTAAGGAATTTACAACTCCTAGTAAGATTCTATTCTGACACATGTGTGCCCATTTCATATCTAAGACAGCAGGTACTTCTAACTTCTGTAATAATGTTAGACATCCATTTTCGTTGATTTTAAACATATAGATTTGTCCCAAACGTCTCGACTGTGATGTATTTACAGGTGATTCCTCATCTTTCATTAATTGGTATGTTCCACATACAAATATAGTTTTGTGAGAATTCGATGGGCACCATTCAATGGAATCAGCTGAGAATTCTGTATCAAAAGTCTCCAAAGTGTGGAACATCTTTGATCAATTAATCTGTAACATGTAATACTTTGCGTATCATGCGCGCTCGTAATACCATCTTAAAAGTAAATTCACTAAACTATGTAACAAAAGGGAGCTACAATTTTAAAAGGAAGCAACATAGGAAATATGTTTAAATTTCTTTATTTGTTACATAAATATTACACTTAATTGAAGTGATATAAATATGACATACAATTTTCAAACTTATATACGTTTACATATATTCATGTGGATACATACACACGCACAATTACACATTTAAAATTATATAGTACTCTTAATAAATGTTAGTTCCATTTAAACATTTACAGTGAAAATATGGCATTTGTAAATTGTATAGTCATATAGAAAAGGTACATCTTGATCAAAAGTATATTTTATCTTTAATATTATATATATATATCTTAAGGAACAATGTATTGTTGCTAGTCAAGTCTTTCTTAAAAGTAATAAATTCTTATTATTCTGAGCAATAGATGATTTAAATAGCATAGGAACTTTGAGTTTTTCATTCTTACAGTTTAAAAAATTTGTATAATGTATATTCATTTAAACACACTGTATATATTCTTATATAAATTACTATGAATATATAATATACTGCTTAAATTAATACCATGCTGGTTCTCAATCATGAATACTTTGTCATTAAATATTTATTTCCCTAACACTTTGAAAGAATATTTGTACTGTCAGTTATTTGCTCTATCTTTCTAGTTGCATTTAAGTCTGATGGAATGCATCATTAGACACATTTTAAAATAAATAATTACAATTACACCTTTGTATTTGTACTCAACGCTTGCATAAAATTAAATTTAATAAATTATGACGCACGCTAGTTGTTATCATCATATTCTTTGGCAATATAGTAATTAATAAATATTTTTTCATATTATAAAATACTGTAAATGATGTTGTATGCATTCTATCTTGAATTTATAAAAATAAAGAGACGTGAAAACATCTTCTTTCACATTACATGAAGCTTACGATTAATGACTGATAGTTTTGTTAAAATTTGAGGTAGGAAAAGTTTTAATATTCCTAACATATTTGGTCAACTCGAGGTGAAAGATATGTATATTACTATATATTAAAACGTATTTCATTGGCGTGCATTTCTTTCAGTCTCAACTAAACATTCTTTGACTAGAATGCGAGCATGTATGATCCCACGCTTAATCTTTTCTGCAGAAGTACGACTTCCAGCATAGGTAGGTCTAACTTCGTGACCAAGTTCTTCTATGACATTAAGTAGCTGTATGTATTTTGACTGTCCAGATAACGTAGGAACAGTTTGTTGAAAAGCTCTTGGATTTGGTACACTTAATACTGGCTCTGTGACCTTTGTTGGAACTTCTATATTTCCTCGTTCTTCTTCCATCTTCTACCTCTATTTAAATAAATATCCTAACAAATAATTTATGAGGGAAATCTAAATTAGAATGATCCAAATGCCACAGTACAACTTTTACAATTTATCTTAACATACCAATTTTATTATATAAATGATAACAAGCTACATAGTTTAATAGAAATTAGGTGTTTTGAGGTACGACTTTATATAGTTTTTACAAAATATTCACGAATAATTAAGAAAACCACAAACACGATAACCTCAAGCTAAATATTTCAATTAATTCTATAAGTTACAAAACTTACCTTTAAACGAAACGAGAATTTGTATTTCACAGAATAAATAAATAAGTATAAATAAAAATGAAGTATATGACTTAAATTAATTTACGAATTAATAACTTCTGCTTCTCATCGTTCACGTTAGTTTACTGACGCGTATCCGAAGCATGCCGAACCTTAGTAAGAATCTAAGCGTGCCCAGACGCATAATATTTTCGCGGTACTTTCGAATTGATCGATGGATACTGTGAAATTAAGGGTATAAAATCAATACACTTTATTGTAGAAAATTGTTTCTTTTTTATTTAGATATACCTTGTAGTCAGTTATACTCAATGATTATACTTTCCATAGGTACGTTTTGTTTGATCAATTTTTTCATATGTATACTGTAGGTAATTACTAAGTACCCATAGTTGTAACAAAAAAATGCAATACATTTTCTGTAGAAAATATAAACGAAGACTCTTCAGTGTACAAATTGTTCCTGTTTAATATTATTCTCTCTAGTTACTAAATTAGAACTTAACACGAAGGAAACTATCCTTCATAATTTGCATTTATGCATAGAAACTGGTGGCCTTTAAGTCCATAATAGAAAAATAAGAATAAAACAAAAAAAAAAGAAAGAAGTCTCTTTTGTCATTTATTTCATTTATACCCAATATTATGCACTATTAATTGATTAATTTTTTTAGGCATCCACAAAAGTGTACATTCTTTCTAAAAAGTCTGTTTAGTTATTATTGAAAGTGACAGTAAGTTAAATAACTATTATTTTTCCAGGCTCTTACACTTTCTCTTATTAAACTTACAATTGTTAAATTCGTATAAAATATGAAACAGTAGGAATTAGACATTTATGCACATTTTTGTGGATGCTAAGACACTCCCTTTAAAATATACTGCTGTACTCCATACAATGTACATAGCATTATCTAAAATAATCTGCTAAAAATCTAATCGCTAAGTGTATTGGCAGATCATTGCCGTGCATTATGCTCTGTTTCCAGTAAACATTCTCGTACAAGGATTCTAGCATGTTGAATACCCATCTTGAGGCGTTCAGCTGCACTGCGACTTCCAGCATATGAAAGACGAATGTCTCTTCCAAGTTCTTCGATTATAACCAGTAACTGAGCATATTTACCCTGTCCAGGTACAGTAGGGAAGTTTATTGTACTGGATGGGCTAGCCTGTGCTACTTGTACAGTTTGAACATTCTGCAAATTTCTTGGGTTTGGCACAGTGATCACAGGTTCAGGGATTCGAGGAATTTCTGGTACTTTTGGTGGAGGTGGCTCATTTAATTTTGTTATCGTTATTTCATTTAACTTTGCCAACTCTGTTAGTTTTGCCATCTCTGCCATTTTGGAATATTCAGGCATCTTTGTTATATCATTTTGTATGTTTGCCATTTTTATCATTTCATTCATTTTTGTCTTTTCGTTCATCTTTGCAATTTCTTTAGCCATTTCATTGATTTGTGCAATTTCATTTAATTTGGTTATGTCATTATTATATTTAGCCATTTCTGTCATCTTTACCATTTCATTTAGTTTAGCTATTTCGTTCATTCTTTGAACTTCGTTTATCTTTGCCATCTGAGACATTTTCATCATTTCATTCATTTTTGCGATCTCATTGATCTTTGTGATATCATTATATTTAGCCATCTCTGAAAGCTTCACCATTTCATTCATTTTAGCGATTTCAGACATCTTTGCAATTTCTTGCATCTTCATATATTCCGTTGTTTTAGCATATTCTGCCATCTTTTCCATTTCATATCTTTTAGCCATATCCTGAGACATTTTATTTAATTCAGTCATTTTGCTAAATTCAGCGAGTTGAGCCATTTGAACTATGTGTTCTGGTACTTTCCCCCTCTCCATCATTTGTTTGAGCTCTGCAGAAATTTTGTTCATATTCATTTCTGACATTTGTGCTATAGTCGCTGCATCTGGCATTTTTGAGAGTTCAGCAATTTTGGATATTTCTCTTGCTAAATTTTCATCCAAGCAACGCTTCTTTTTAGCACGATGCCTAGCCATTCGTTGAGCCTCTTGCATTCTTCTGATCGCCGCCTGCTCCTCTGTTTCTTTTGCCCTAGCGTTCTTCATCCTTTCTGCAGCAGTATACAATCTAATAGCACGTTCTTCTATTGTCTCTGTCCTTAATTTTTGTCGTCTATATTCTCTCATTTCCCTTACCTTTTTAAGGTAAGATTTCTTTTTAACCTTAGGCATAACATACAATTATGTACGCCATAGGTACAATCATCTGTATGGACTGTCATTTTTGTAAGATTTAAATATCAAACTTTTCACAAAATATATTCTATGCATACGTTTTGGTTGTATACAGTTGAATTTCTTGCTCCTTTTTTAAGTATTGACCAAGTGTTCATACGTATGCTATTACGTAATTAATAATGCCTACATTATTTGTTTGCAATACATTGCCTGTAATATAAAAAGAAGGTAATATTATTGAAACGTTTCTTTCTTTTTTCTTAAACAATTTTTTAAAATTACATTGTATGTTCACGTACATGTTTAAAAATATAGTAACCAGCGATAAATTTTCAAAGTATAATTTTTAAATCGTTGTTAAATAAAAATTTTCGTCGGGCCGTGTCACTGACACTAGTGACTGAAAAATTACGTTGCTAATGCAGTGAAAGGACATCAACCCAACGATCCTCTTCGAAATACTCCGTTAACCACTTTCTTCGTTGCGATAAGTGAAAAAATTGTGAAAAATAATTCAATTTTTGGTACCTAAAAAGACGCGGGCAACGAGCTCAAAAAAAAATATCATAGCACGTGCGCAAAAATCGAGTAGCGAACACTGTTTTCGAAATACGTGTATGTGTGTAGGTGCGCGCGTGTATTTATATGCGGCTACCTGTGTCGTGTTCCTTTGTGTGTGCGTGTCTCCCAAAATTCGAAAGAAGAGCGTCGTCAAGTAGCATGCTAGGCGCATGCGCGCCAATCTAAGAACGCCGTCTTCTCTGGAACGTTCACCAATCACAACAATGGCGGATGCAATTCGGTCAGTTCACTGAAACGCACGATTAACTCACCGTGAAGCTAAACCGCGTTTTAGACCAAATTCATTTTACATTCGCATCTTACTCGCGGTGAAACGGATCCCTTAACGGCGTTCCTATGACAATTAGTCCGGTTTTTCTTAAGATATCCTACAGACAAACGCACAAAAGCAATATCGGCCGACATGTAAGATTTTCGTTCGGAGCCACTTTAAGGGGCCAAGCGGGGTCGCCGATAGGCTGCGTGTGACGTGGTTGCGTTTATTGACCATAACCCCTTCCTACTCCCGTCTGCAACTTCACGACGGACAGGTGTACGACCCAAGAGACCGCAAAACAATTGACCGAACCGACCGCGTCTTAAAATACACGACGACATTGTCAAACAGCCGTGAACTCTCTTGGAATGTTCGGCCACCTTATCCTCTTCGTTAATGGTGATCTCAGCCTTTTTTTCATTCGATAATATGATCTTTCCATGGAAATATTCAATTTACGGTAAACTTTCTTCATGTTTGGAAAGAAAAATTGTTCCTTAAAGGAATGAAAAAATTTTGACGGGTTTTCTTCCGTTTTTCAGAGGAAACGGCGAAACTTACGCAGGTGAACACTCTAAAAGGATTCACGTTTTCGAACTTCCGAGTTACGAAAACACTTTGATGCAACAGACTTTGAATTAGTCTATAATGTTTCATTATATTTGTTATTATCTTCCATGACATTACGCTTCAAAGTTTTGCAATATTTTCGAACTCATATGTGCGGGACTCAGCGGTATTTTCTAGGTAATCGAAACATACTACATATACATATATTGTTTACGAATCTATAATTTTATTCAAATTTCGTTTGACAAGTGTAGATAAATTTTTAAATACTTTTTAGATCGTCGTTTGCCTTGTATGGAGTACTACTGTCACTATATGCATGAATTTTTTCCAGATTAGTATTTTTATATTCAGCACTCATGTTCTATTCACAAATGTATTTAACTTTTTTTTTATTTTATTATCCATTGGTACAAGGAAAGTTGGTCAATGTAACGTCTCTTATTAGTATAACTATTCATTCAGGAGATAATATTTAGGATGATCCGTATTCTTGCTAATGGGAATCACAAGTTTATTGCTTGTTGAAATTAATGTATCTGTTTGTAGATGAATTATTGCCAAAAGTTAATTTCTGTTTCCAATAAGCATTCTTTAATTAACATTCTTGCTTGCATAATGCCTGTTTTTAATCTTTCTGCTGAAGTTTTACTACCTGCATATGTTAATTTAATATCTTTTCCCAGTTCTTCGATAATTCTCAGTAATTGAGAGTACCTACTTTGGTTGTATGTAATATGTACAACAGTCGATGACTTTTCTGGTGACAAATACGTTTGAAGTTGTTCAATATTCTGTACCTTAACAATAGGATTTCCAGTTTCAAATTCAAAATTCGTATCTTTTCTTTTCAGTTGTGCAACTATAGAATGTTCTTTGAATCCTAATGTTGCAAATACTTTGGCTTCCTCCAAAGCCTTCTTTTTTCTGGCTCGAAATCTTGCCATCCTTTGTGCATCATGAAATCTACGGATTATAGCTTCTTCTTCAGTTTCATGAGGTTTTGTTATAAGTCTATGTAGACTCTTTCGTTTTTCTCTGCTGGAATCTACATTTCTCTTTGTTTTTAAGCCATTCTTACTTCTATCCCACTTACAACTATTCATTTTGTATTAATCTATATCCCTTTAATTACTTTCGCGTTTAAAAAATGTATACACCGTAAATTTCTTATAACGTGCTGTTTAAAAAAGTTATTTAAATTAGCCTCCTTTTTTTCTTAGTACGCACGCATGCGTAGTATCTGTTTAATTCAAAGACCAATCACAAGAATGGCGGATCTTTGTAGATGATACCGTTGAACTTTCGAATCACGTGCGTTTTTACGAGAAATATTTAACGTTGATAATACGTTTTGCTTCCGTGTTACAATACGATGAAGTTCTTTACTTTGTCGTGAATGTTAAATACTTGTTATTATCACAGACACCGAAGAAAAGGAGAAGACCATCGTACTTGTACGTAAGACTTCATAACGTACTCTTTTCGACCGTTACAGTTTCGCAAAAAAATTCTGAAGTCTCATTTTATTGAGGATTAGAAAGAGATAGATCTGCCTTCTTCTCAGTATGTATTACCGTCTCAAGGTGATTCACTCCCAAAATAGGGAGCTGCAATTAATTGGCAGCATTTCTTATATCTTCGGCTTTTATAGTTAACAATGTCGACTTCGCGGGAATTCCGGTTCCCGAATATTTGTTCACACAATTATTTGTAAATAATTGAGATCGTGCCTATAAACAAATCATTTTTTTATTATGCATTTCAATGACAATAGGAAAGCTTAGATATGTACTATTGTTAATTAATAATATATATAAAAATGTATATATGTGTATATACATGTAAATACAAAGTTATTTTTGAAACTTAATAAGTGCCTGAAAAAATATTGACTGTTTAACATATATAGAATTACATATTTATATCTATCCTTGCAAGATATTTCACAAGAACTAATATACTTTCAGCAAGTTCAAATTATGAAAATAAATGTTAGGAGCAAACACTGATGCAATTTTCAATTTAGTTTATTTTCTTGATAAATATATAAGTAGACAACAAGTATAAATAAATATATTAGATCTGTGTTTTTCAGTAAAATATTTCTTCATGTTCCAGGTTGTACGTAAAGGTGTTGCATAATTTGGTTGCATCCTATGCTAGAGGTATCTAGAACAGTAGGTACCAGTTCTAAAAATTAAATAGATAAATATGTACAGTCCGTCGTACGAATATTATTTTCTTTTATTGTTAGTACTTCTTCCCATATACCTTTTCTTTAAATTATGGTCTTGGCTGGGTTGGCAATTGTTTATAAATAATTAATACTATATGTACTGTATTTATGATTAGGTTTTTTTCTTTTCTTTCCTCAATGCTTTAATTTTTAAAGTTTTTTACTTTTTTCATTGGTGAAATTTGAGCCTCATACAGTCTCAAAGTCTTTTTTGTAGTTATACAAAAGCGTCATTTGTATATAATATGTTATTAAAGATTTGCTTAGAAATTTTATAAGGTATTTCTTTAGAAAAAATTCAAATTAAATTTTGTTTGTGATTACAAGTTCATCTAATCCCATTCTTCCTCTGTGTTTCCATATCCTAAATCTAGCAACATCTTTTCGTGTAATAATTCCAACTACCTGAAGAAAACATAAGAGAATAATATATTTTTTTTGTAGAAAAACTATGCTAAAAGATACGACAAGTGTTAATACCTCATTTGTATCATTTACTACTGGTAAATGGCGGAGACCTAAAGCTCTGAAGAGTCTAAATGCTCGTGGCAGTGCTGCAGACTGGAAAAAATAATAACTTCGCGTAAACAGATAGAATTCTTCAATAAAAAAACAGAATAACAACAAGTTACCTACATATTGTAATGTATAAGGAGCAGGATTCATGAAAGGTCTTAGATCTATTGTATAAGTTTTCTCTTCGTCAGTTATGTTTACTTGTTCAATTGTTGGATATCTAGGATATTCTTTCCTGAACAATTTAATATTGATGCTTTTCTTCCAATACTCTGCATCTTCATTGAAGATTTTATTTTGCAATAACACTATTAATTGCGAACGTAAGATCAGACCCCGAAATCGTCCATAAGAATGTATTTCAGTCTGAAATATAAGATATAAAAATTGATTTTATAAAACTACAGTATTTCTTAGTATGTGAGACATGTAACAGGCGTTACCTCGTCGCTACTAGGAGGATCCACTACAGGAAATCCATTAAATGTTACACATTTAAGAAGTTCCACTATATGTCCAACGTTTTCTACAGTTTTTAATGTTACTACAGGATGACTCATAATTTCGCTAGCATATATATTGTTTGATAAAGGCGGGGCTTCCCACGGTAGGATAGGAACTCCAGCCATTTGTGTATGAATCTCATAGATTCCCTGATGAATGACCGACAGAGGATTATAGTAACCCATATGTAGCTTTTCTTTAGACATAAGGCAAAGATTACTATATTATACGCACCTCGTTGAAAAAATCTCCAACCCATTTAGCCATAACAAGGACTATTATAACAGGTAAACCAAACGATATTCCTTGAGTGGCTTCTATCAATATAGCAGTTAAACTTATTGTCATTCTGACTACACCACCCAACTGTGCAGCTGCACCTAATAAAGCATATTTTCCAGGATCTAAAACAACCTGAAGAACAGATAGTAGTTTATATTTTATATGATATATGTACTATGAGTTATTATACATATTTATGCAACTCTTTCTTACACAGTTAGGAAAAAGTTTCGCAAGACCCGAACCGATTAGTCTACCCCATGCAGAGCCAATCAGAAGGGATGGAATGAAAAGTCCACTAGACATAGAGAGACCGAAAGTAAAAACAGCCAGGAAGAAGTAAAGTATAACAAAAATTGCTAATGTTATGTCGTTGTGAGATCCTAAAAATAGAGGTATTAGATGCAAGGTTCGTTTACGTTTTATATATATATATAATAGGAATATACCTTTGGGATCATGGAATAAAGATCGTACACTACTTTCCGGAGTTTGAAACCATAAAGCTGCAACCGCGTTATATTCACCTTCACCGCAGAACATTCGAATAGGAAATTTAGTGGGATCTTGACCTAATGGTTTACAATCGTTTAAATAGTAAATCGTCACGAAGCCCATTGTTGCACTCAATACACCAATTGAAAGCGCTTCTATTACTTTTAACCATCTTTGTTTTATATATCTCAGACGGAAACAAGTAATTTTATAGTTTATGTGATTCCAGAAAGCGCCTAACAGTCCTCCTACTGCCCCCATTAACATGAACAATGGGATTTCGTAAATTTGATAAGGTATCGTCTCGAATTTTCCCAGGTTTAGTAAACCCGGATAAGAAAGGTCACCAGGACGTCCATGATATGTACTCAGTACAATATTTAAGGTGAATGTTGTAATCATACTAGCAAAAAATGTTCTCCAAGTAAGACTTTGGTTGAAAAAACTAGTCCCTTCTTCTATACTGAACAGTACTCCACCTAAATTATTTTTTTGTAATTAGAATCTGTAGCATATTTATTATTATTTTTTCCATTACTTACCAATTGGTGCTCCAAATGCAGCAGACACACCACAAGCTGCACCTCCTGATACAAAGTCCCGTTTTTCATGATCTTCTCTAAAATACTTGAATATTTTTAAATCTTTTTTAAACGTAGTGCTTTTTCCTTGCGATATTCCTGCTGCTACTACAGCACCAGAATGTATCATGGGTCCTTCCTGTAATTAATATTGTGGTATGAATAGGAGTACTACTATTATAAATAAGATTCTTATAAGTAGTAAACAATTTAAGGAATAATGGTAATAAATAGTACTTACTTTTCCACCAGCTAGGCCTCCTACTACAGTACAGATTACCCCGATTATCTTTACTGCTAATGTCTTAATACGTACAACTCGAGGTACTTTAATTCCATTTAAATAACACTTCACTTGCGGAATACCACTACCAGCAGCAATAGGTTCTACATAGGACACTAAAACTGCCCCTATTAACACAGGTAGTAAATTTAAAGCCAACCATATCATGTATGGTAGCCATAAACAATTATTTAATATGCATTGATCCATATCTGTTATCAATTGTAAGGAACAACAGTCAATATTATATTAATTTTCCATACTTTTACATTACTATTAAAGGATACAAAACTTAAGGCAACCATATTTTAGATGCGTCAATTCTTCTATAGATACATCTACAAAAGAAGCTATAAGGGCTGTACAAATGCCTATCAATAAGAAAATAAACCATCTGGCAAAATTCTTTTTAACTACAAATTTATATCCCTTTCTTCTTTCTTCATCTTGCAGAAGGTGGTTCTCGCAGGGATCATAATCTAAACTCTAAAAAAAAAGAAGATGAAGAAGAAGATAAATGACATAACAATACGAAACAAAGTAAACAAAAGAAAACACTTCAAAAGATGAATGGTTTCTAAGATAAGATACAATATACTTAACGATTAACATAAGATTGGAAAGAAAGGTAAAGCAAAATTATAAGTTAAGAGACAAAGCTTATTATCGGTAAGCGATAGAAGAATTATTTACCTCATAGTTAGTTGATAAAAAATTAGTGGCTCCAGGAGTGATTTCATCTGTGATAAGTCTTCTTGGATTACTCGATACCGTTTCTATAATATTTTGCGAAGAGAGGCTGCCATGATTGGAGATAACATTCTATCGAGTATAAAAAGAGATAAAAAAACATTGAAAACACAAACATGATGATACTATATTGTGTATGCAATTATGTGTCATTCCATGAATTTGTTTTAGGTAACATGCAGAAGATGTTGCACTTTGATTTCATAGTGACAATTGGTTCAATGGAAAAGGAAAAGACCACAACAGGTAAATCGTATAGGCGACAATGTACCTCGATTAGGTTAAGCTGCGCTGTCAAAACAAAAACAGGAATGACTTTCATGTGAACAAATAGCGTTGAGGATTTCCTATGGTTTTCCTACCCGAAATCTAATGTTGACGTCGTTGTTCGAGTATGATGCAAAATTGTTTCTCGGTCTTAATAATCGTTCTGTATCCTCGTTCGTGCAGCTATCAATACTATCTTCGACAGCGCTGTTTATCCTCACATTAACATGCGTCGGTGAATCTGTCATCTTTTCAAGCTTTGTTGTTTCTATCACATTATACGAGAATTCCGAAGACAAGGCCGTTAAAATTATCGTGTAAACGTAACATTTACACTTCCAGTTCCAACAGTGTCACTGCACACTGAACGCACACACGTAGAATGAGCATCCATTGTCAGCCACGTGATTAATACTATGATTCATGTTTCGACACAAATGGTGCTCAATTGGTCGCATAACCGGGCCAATAAAACATTCTTACAATTAATCAAATGTATTTGCTTTCGTTAAGTTGATATTATCATAAACAAACACAGAACTCTGTTTGCAAGATACATCGACTTTTATTCAAGTAGTATATACAATATTTGCTCATTATTAATCGTACGTAATTTCAGATAAAAAACCGTTTAGGAGCTTGAGAATAGGTTGGTTTATGCGATTCTGGAATATTCTTGGTCATTGGGTTGACAATAAAACATTCAACCATCCGTTATCAAAAAAGCTTGAAGACACTGTACCCGCTTGTAATAAATGGATTGCTCGACACGAACCGCTTTGCATTTGCCGAAGCATGCACGAGCATTTACAAACAAAAAGAGGACTGAAGAATTCCGTATTAGGTGATAAGGGAAGAAGTTTCCTTCTTTTCTCTTTATTTCTACGTCACATTATGCAACAGCGATATTATTGTAATCTTAATACTGTTCTCATTTTTCTGTTCTTTTAATCGCGGACATGGAATCCCAATTAGCAAACCTCGGACTTCCGATTACGTTATCGGAAATTGCAATGGCGCGTGAAATAGGAGTGTCATCTCGGACGAATCCTGTTAGATCTTAAAAGTTACATACCCGTGGAAATATTGTTAAACATTTTTTCATAGCGAATAGAATAATAGAAGGTCTGTGAAACACTAAGCAATTCCCTCGTCCAACAATTCTTTTGTTTCAACGTTTGCTTTCCTATGCATAGATTATTGCGTTCTCAAGAGGAAGTAGCCCATTTACATACATATTTACAGTAGATTAACATCGTTGTCGTCATACTACGCGATTGGTAATGCACGCTTATCCAGTGTATCCGGCGGAAGTCAATACTTTTGCGCCCTGGCGTTCCGAACTTCTAAGAAAAGCGTGAAAATCGTGTGTAACGCTTCCAATCTGGAGTCCTCGTCCGTTGGAACGTCAAAGAGGTTGCAAATGATATCAACCAGATGCGGAAGATCACAGTCGAGTTCGGTGAAGTCCAGTTCCATTTCGTTGAGCTTCTCTTCGACTTCGGCCGGCCATTGCTGGAGCAGAGAGTCGATGTCGGGCATAGGTTTCGTTAGATGAACGGCCGGCGGATGTTTGCTTCTGTGAAGCTGATTGATGTCCTCGATCCACTTGTCGATGGACTTTGCGTTCTTCTCGGCATCCTCGATTCTTTTTACCACTGTCTGTCTGGCCGCACCTGCACTCCTCAGGTGGCTGCGGAGTTGTAAGTGCAACACGGCTGGGTCGGACTGATCGGTGCACGGCTCGTCGAGAACAGTCAGTCCTAGTTTCTCCTCCACTCCGTCCGGCCTAGGAATCTTTATGAATGCGTCTATATCACCAACCGCCGGGATGTAGTCGGGGATAAATGGAATCAGTTTGTAGTTCAGCTCTATCCTTTGCGGAGTATACCTGGACGTACCGGAAGTATGAGTCTTTCGGTTCTTCTAGTTCGAAGGGAAATCAAATCACGACGACGAGTACCTCATTATGTTTTGAAAGAGTTCGGTCACTTCCGCCGACACCTCTAAATCCTCGAAATCCTTCGGGTTGTATATCTCTACCTGTTGCGCGTTGCTCGTCGCCTGGATGTCGTCGTCGTCGCTTTCCTCGCTGTCCGAGGGATCACTGCTGATCCCCAGCGACTTTCCGAAGCTGTTTTCGTTGTCCGAATACCTGGAAACGAATTAAACGAAACCATAATCATCGTCATCGTATGAGTCCTTCTCGAAGGAAGAACGATCGCTCGCGCGTACCTTCTGAAATTAAGTTTTCCACGCGGCGAATTAATCCCCATAGAGTTCGTATTTTCCTGTTTGATCGGTTGTCTAGGTCTCCTGGAGCTCGAAGGCCTGCGACGTACAGGGCTTTGGATCTCTTCGGCGTTGCGGACCTCGATGCTCTCGTCGAACTTGGTGAACGCCGAAATATTCTGCGCGTCCTCTTCGTCGCTGCTGTCTTTGATGTCCATCGTCGAACGATGGTCATCCATTCTCCTCGTGAATTAGTGTCCCCGAGGGAACGATCAGCTGGAATAGCTGTCAGGATACCGTAGATCGTGCCTGACGAACGATTGTTTTGATTCCCGTATGTTCGGTGTTTCTATGGTTTCGTAGAGCGGGTCGATGAGCGCAGGCTCGTTCGTGGTAGCCATAACACACGCTCTTCCGAGTCGCGCTATCCTGTTTCCTTGTTCCGAACGGGTGTCGAACTTTCATTTTCGTCTTTCCAAACGAACTGTGATCCGAGTATTATCGAGCCGAATGTACGGCTGATCTTTCGCAAGAATTGTACGTTTGATGCAATAAACCTAGAGCAGTTTTTATGACAGGGAATACCGGAGTCGTAATAATTTTACGACTTTCTTCAGATAAAACGTCCTCGAGCTTCGATCGAGTTATTTATTTATCGATAAGAAAGCGTGAAAAGTTTGCCTTGGCAAAAGTGATCGACGACTCGATGCTCGTTGACAATGTATTTTATTTACACGGCGTCAAAATTAGCAAGACAGCTTTACAAATAAGAATGAAATTTCACGGCAACGAACGCGAGCGACAAAAGTCGCATCGATGCTCGCGAACGATCAATATCAAATAAAACACGTGATACAAACTACTCTTGACGAGAGTGCCGACTCGAATAAAAACGATAGAAAAAGAGTAAATGGATCTAAAATGTGATTATAAACATATTCGAATCGATTGTATATGAATAATAAATTAGGAAACGATCGGATAGCTTTGAAACGACGCGAATGCAACGCAACGTAGAATTGAGCGACCGATAACGTTCGCTCGCTATTAATTCTTCAAAACGATAGACAACGGTTAAACACCACCGTTAACAGTCTTCCTATCAATTTTTTAGGATCTCCCTAGACCCTTTGCGTTTCTTAAACAACTAATTAGCCTAAATTCGTGAGAAATGAATGAAATGATTGTTTTCCGTTAGACAGGGTATTTCCCATAGACCAGGCCGCTTCTCGTCCGCCTCACCAACCACTTCTGACATATTTTAGGGAGCAGCTTCTCCGTTTGTGTGCTCTGAGAGCTGTGCAACTGAGCGCCAGTCAATCCGAAGATAGATCTCTTAAGGATACACCTGTTCCTTTTCCTATTGCTGGACCGAACTCGGGAGAAGCTCTCGTGCGACAGATTCCTTTCCAGAATTCTTCTCCGAGGGAAGATCGTGTCCCCGCAAGCGTCCAGACAGTCCGTCGCGTTCGAACTAATGTGCAGCGGGCGACATAGGTTCTCTTCGAAGTTCACGGACACTCTAGCGGTAACAAAATAATGATAAGTCCGACCACAGTGTATATTTCGTTCTCATTTTCCGCTACTATCGATGTTCAATCTTAATAACGTGATCTACTCGTAAATCGAACGAACAGCGCTCACGTTTCGATCCCGGTGGATACGTAAGGTCGGCCTTCGTCTCTCTCGCATTTCGACGAGAGCATCACGAGAAGAAAAAGGACCGCACAGATGACGGAGAAGGCTAAGACATCGGCGGTGAGGTTTCTAGAGGTGAGGCCGCGCAGTGTGGAATCGGAGGAATCGAAATCGTCGCTCGTTGCGGCCAACCAGAAGAATTTGTACAGGATCAAATCCTGAAGGATCGTTTCCGATTCTTTTAATCGCTCGTCCTTCCCCGTGGAAGGTAGAATCGAAGTGGTAAACGAAAAGGTTAATCGCTCGATCCTACCCGTAAGTAGACGAATATTTGGCGGAACATTAGTTGCACCAGATAGTAAACGTCGCTCAAATTGTCCATTGTCGACCACCACTGATTGATCTCCGGGTTTCGATCGTTCGTCGAGTTATCTATGCGCGGGTGCGGTGGTGAATTTGTTAAGCCATCCTTCCAAGAAACGTCTCACATTGCTTTATCTGCTCGTTAACCAGAATTTGACAAAAGCTTCGTAGTCGGACACTCTCGTTCTCATTTGTTTCATCGAATCGGCGTTACTCGACCAGCCAGAAATTCGCGCGAGTGACTCGACACTTTGCTCTTCTTCGCTTTCGATTTTTTCCAAGGCAGATGATTCGCGCGCTCGTGCCGCTATCTTGAGATAATGTGGATTACGATGAACGCGAGCGATGCGTCTGGAAGTTGTACATTTTTCTATAAGGAAGGCGCGAAAAACGGTATCACGAAATGCAATAAATCAGCCTCGTTCGCTTAAGTTCCTTGAACAATTGCCGTTAATCCTTTAATCGGCGGTAACTCCGTGGGGCTTAAGGAAATTGTGTTTAACACGCACTTCTCTGTAATACGCTCTCTTGCAGATAATATCGATTTATCGGTGCTTCCTAGCGAAAGGACAACAACAATCGTCGGTGGCCGTCGTTTCGCGTCGATTCACGGTATATCGAAGCAGGCACGTGTCAAGTGTCTGCTGCCTGTCTTGGACGAATCAAATCGACGCTATCGTTCGAGCAATTTTTCAAAATTGCTAGTCGTTTTTTTAATGATCTTACGGTTCTGACCTATTCTTTGGGCTCTGATAAAAGAAACAAGATTACGATCCCTTATCAAAGTCCTCCGTTGTAACCGCATAATGATGGCTGGATTACGTCGCGTTTATTACCCTAAATCCGATATAATTTATCGACGTCTGTTCGAGGCAGTCTTCGACGAACTAAACCCGCTTTATCCTCCGGTTCCACGTGGTACTCGCGTACCCCGAGTCCTCAAGGATAACGGATATCCGTGTATGTGCACTTGTACCCGTGTACCTTCTTTCATAGTCCCCGAAAAGATATACATGTTCCTCTGAAAATTTGCTCAACGATTCGTAGTTTGTAGAATAAAATACATATCGGGCAATGGAACTTCCCGGCACCTTTAACGTTAAGGATGAATCAACGAGGTGTCTGGGAAGGTCTATTGTCTGGCTGCAAACTGTTACCGTTCCCGAGGCGTACACGAATATTTAAATATGCGTGTCTGGCAATTATCGGCACGTGCTGGTGCGCGTACCTGCACGTCGAGCGAGCTGCAGCGTGCCGAAGCCGAGATGAAATTCGAAGAACGCAGGAGAAGGTTCGCGCGCTGGTCGTATCTAATCAGCGTGCGCGTTAAAAGCGAGCCGTATTTTACCGGTCCCGGTGTTCGCAACAGTTCGTCGGTCAGGCTTTCTCGGACAAACCGTTCGCGAGCGGTCCCTTCGTTGGCCCTAGATTTCCGGGGTCTCTAGTCACTGGGATTTCGAAGCGTTTCGAGTCGGGTTTCCACGCGTATTCGTCCGAGACTGTTCAAAAGGGCTCTTCGAGAAGAAAACGAGAACATCAAAGGGATTTTCTGTGATGATTCCATCCGCGCTGCACGAGTGGAGCAACGTCCGTCCCATCGAAAGGATAACATATCGAAAGTGCAGTCCCGCCAAGGAAACCTGAAACAGCATCGACGTCTACCCGAGCAGAAGGAAGGAAAAGTGGAGCGAACGAATCGCTCGGGAGGAAGTACCGTCGATTTCAATAATTACTGCTTCGTTGAAATTGTTTGCGGTGAAACAAGCTCGAGCGCGGCATGGCTAAGCTGGAGAACGGCGTTTACGTGAGATATTTTTACGTGAGAAACGCGACATTTGATATGCGCGTCAACTAACGACCGGAATATTTGCAGACGCAGAACGGCTACGTGAACGAGGCCTTCCAGATGGAGAATCTCCAAGCTGGAGGGAAGGGGGATTATTCGGATGTCACCGAGAAGACGAAAGAGAACGGGCAGCAAGAAGTACCGACGGAAAACGCAAACACTGTTCGTAATATTTTACTTGGAATATCGGTGAATCGCTTTAGTTCGCGAGACGCGGTTAACCATTGCTTCAAATACACGGTAAAATTAACGATAAGTTTGATTATCTTCTTCGTTGACTCTACGACGTCTGCCCTCGATTCGTCTCGCGTTGAATCACTTTCGTTTGCCGCGCTTCAGCTTCGAATCGCCGAAGGATTCACTACTGTGAACGATGTTCCTTTCAGAGAGGAGAATGGGGAGGTGGATTAGAATTCTTAATGGCATGCATCGCCACTTCCGTCGGTCTGGGAAACGTTTGGAGGTTCCCATACACTGCGTACAATAATGGCGGCGGCGCTTTTCTCATTCCTTACATCATCATCTTGATATTCGTCGGTAAACCGTTTTACTTCTTGGAGGCTCTTCTAGGTCAGTTCACCAACAGGTCCTGCGCGAAGATGTGGTCTATGGCCCCTGCGATGAAAGGTAATTACTGAAGGGTTACGGTCGGCGGAGATTATTTCATAAAAATATCGTTTCAGGGCTGGGATATGGACAAGCATTCGCAGCGATGTCCGTCGTTTCTTACTACTGTAGCCTGATGGCCCTTACGCTGTACTATCTGGTGGCTAGTTTTCAGGCTGAACTTCCTTGGTCGTTTTGCCGAGAGGAATGGCAAGGTTACTGCATCGATGCAGCAGGAACCAGCAACTACGACAACGAATCGGGTGCCGCCGATGATGGCTCTGTGCGCAGCTCCGCGGAATTGTACTTCAGGTTGATTCTTTACGACCGAAATGTTTGGCTTCCTTCGGCGAGCTTGCGAAGTCGAGAAAATTCATGAACGATCGGTTTCTCAGGAAAATAGTTCTGAACGAGTACGATTCTATCGAGGACGGCATTGGTGCTCCTTCCTGGCAGCTGACAATTTGCCTCTTCTTCAGCTGGACCACGATATTTTTCGTGCTCTTCAAGGGAATAAGAAGCACTGGCAAAGCGGCGTATTTTCTAGCATTGTTCCCTTACGTGGTTATGATCGCTTTGCTGATCAGGGCGGTGACGCTGGAGGGTGCCGTCAACGGTATCCTCTTCCTAATCACCCCTCAGTGGCAGCAGCTTTGGCAACCGAGCGTATGGTACGCCGCCATTACTCAATGCTTCTTCTCCTTATCGGTCTGCTTCGGACCCATCCTCACGTTCTCGTCTTACAATAATTTCGGGCACAGCGTCGGCAGGTGAGATTTTTAGACATAGTCGAGTACGGGAAGATTCTAAGTGATTCTGTGCAATGTACCAGGGATGTAATGATAGTGACGACTTTGGATACTTTCACGAGTTTGATGGCCGGTTGCACGATTTTCGGCATCCTCGGTAATCTGGCTCACGAAATGGGCGTGAAGGACATATCGAAGGTGGTCCGTGGTGGCACTGGCCTCGCATTTATTTCCTATCCCGAAGCTCTGTCGCGATTCAAGGTAGTTCCTCAGCTTTTCGCCGTTCTTTTCTTCATCATGATGTACGTGCTAGGTGTCGGTAGCGCGGTAGCTCTCTGCGGTGCCGTTTTCAGCATTGTCTGCGATCATTTCCCCAAAACACCTCAGTGGAAGTTAGTACTCGTGGTTTCTATCGCAGGATTCGCCATTAGCCTCGTCTACGTCACACCTGTGAGTACCTTAAAGAGTTCTAAAAACAATGATCCCCCAAGGCGCTGAAAAATTCGATCGTTTCAGGGTGGCCAATGGTTCGTGACCTTGGTAGATTATTATGGCGGTACGTTTGTGGCCATAATCGTTGGAGTATTGGAGCTAGTCACTATCTTCTGGATCTATGGACTACCGAATTTCGTGAACGACGTAGAGTTCATGCTGGGACGGAGACCGACGTGGTATTGGAGATTTTGCTGGGCTTTCATCACGCCGATATTGATGATCGTTATTCTAATTTATACTATCGTCACTTATGAACCACCTACCTACGACGGTGCAGTGTTTCCTGGATACGCTTATGGTCGGTGCTACAAGTAAAACGGCGCTATTAACCGAGCATTTTCCTAAAATTGAATTATTTATAGGTATCGGATGGTTCTTGTTCAGCCTGGGAATGATGTTCATCGTAGGATTCGCGCTTCAGAAACTGATACAGAAGAGATCGTCGTCGTTGATCGAAGTCAGTAATCGATACGTTCGACGATCAGTGCAATCGACGGTTTATCCAATATTATTGTTTCTCTCTTTGCTTTTGCAGACCATAAAAGCAGCGTTTAGACCTTGCGAGGAAAAATGGGGGCCCAGGGATCCGAAAATACGCGCGGACTGGAAAGAATTTATAGCCGATAAAGATTTCAGGTGTCGCGGAGGCTTCGTCGAGACTTTCTTAAAGTGAAACTAGACAAATCGAATTTTGTACAGATTAAATGTATATGCGATGTAATTTATTGAACCCGAGAACTGTTCGTTACCTTCCTTGATTTCCTCGTCGGTGCAGATACATTATAAATCCAGGCACAATGATTGGCGAGGACGATTGACCTCAACTTGATGAATAGAAAGTTGCTCTTAATTGTCGCATTGGTCACGCTCGAGTGCGTTCGCGCGTCAAAGTCTAACAAAAAACGTGTCCGCAAGGAAAACGAGTGAACGCATTCTTTCGAGATGGATTGGAAGAAATGCAGCGGGTAGAAGAGATTCGCGGGATTCTCAATCGGAACCCGTCGGCCATGTAGATTGGTATCGTCTTACTAGACGTTGGATCGGCCTCACTCGTTCGATTTACAAAACAATCTGCGATTTATAAAACAAGTAATGCATCGGCTTTCAATGTTTTCGGATGACGAGCATTCGTATACGTTAAGGGTAAAATTATATCACGAACCAAGTACTTATGTATCTTCCGTGTATAGATAAAAATTTGTTCATCGACGTTACGAGTCCACCAGGGATTTTACGAGTTGAACGTGATCGTAAAACGTTTGTTTTCAGATAACGGATAAAGCGAATCAAGACGGATTGCAAGGGAAATTTGATAAGTGGAATCCTTCAATGCGAAAATGGAAGTGGCCGTTTGTTCCCATGAATTCTTTCGACGTGTTGTTCGTGCAGTTGAATAAAAGCCGTCGATCAGTCTTTCAAAGCCTGTTGCCTCGCAAAGATCGTGTGCAGATCGTTGAATTAGAACTGGAGGTGCGATCGTATGTGTTCAAGTGATTATGAACTGTCACAAGGTTCGTATCGTTCGTGTGTTTCCGTGTAATTTTATGCGATTCCTGATAAACAAACTTACGTATTTCAAAGCGAAGTCAATAATCAGATGAATAATTGAACGAATCACCAATTGAATATGCCTTTATTGAATTCCGTATCGTTCTATGAGATATACATATCTAAAAATTATTCGAGAATCGTGGCTAGAACGACCGAAGGAAATCATATCGTTAACAGGTGATTCCTTAAAAATTTCGTGTCACGGGCGAAGTGACATTCTTACGATAGTTTCATTTTCGTGATCTTCTCTATTGCGATAACGTGGAACCTTAACACCTAACAAACAACTGTTAGAAAGTGTAAATCATTTGTTGCTATAAATGTCAATTATCTTTTTCGCGAAGCTAATCTAAATTGCAGTTATAAACTTATATCAAAGCTTGCTTTCGGTTATTTGAATAACAATGTTGGTCTATTTCGAAACGTCTCAGAATTGATGGCTTTCCAAATTATATGTATGTACATACACAGATTTTCATATACATCTATACATATATATGAAAACAATGTTTCCCGAATATATTTTTCCTTTCACGGAACGGATTCGTAACGGATTCGATATTTCCTTGATTGCGCTTTAATAGCAGCTTAAAATTGAGAGAAAATATTCGCGAATGGTAGACGACACGCTTATGTAAACACCACGTTAATTGCACGAATTGCATCGCGCAAAATTGTCAGATAATAAGAGGAAGATAATCCAGCTGCGAGGTAAATAATAAACGGAAGGTAATGAAATCGTCGATTTTTCTGTCCAGAATGATTCCACGTGCAATGAAGACGTACCAGGTTCTTACAGGCTCTCCGTCATATCCGGGAACGAGAAGCAGTTAGAAAATGGAGTGGGTTTCTTCTTCTTCTATCTTATCATTTTTTAATTGAATTTTATCGATCATAATACATTGTGCTATTCGTTTGTATATTTTCGTAGTCAATGGATGTCGCAGCTGCGCCGGAACAATGCGAGCGTGCCCAATGGGGAAGCAATATGGAATTCCTGATGTCCTGCGTGGCGTTCTCCGTTGGTTTAGGCAACGTCTGGAGGTTTCCCAGTACAGCGTACGAAAACGGAGGCGGTGCGTTCCTCGTGCCGTACCTCGTGGTGCTCTTCATCATCGGCAAGCCTGTATACTACTTGGAGATGATCCTAGGACAATTTAGCAGCAGATCCTGCGTGGAAATTTGGTCTTTGTCGCCCGCCTTTAAAGGTATTCGCCCCGAACCAATCGGATTCGATTATTTCCTCGATGAAATTTCCTCCGGGTCTAAGCGCATTTGTTTTGACCGCGTTTCAGGGATTGGATTCGGTATAGCTGTATCCGTTTTCTCGGTGGTCACCTACTATTGTTCTTTGATGGCCTTGACGATGTACTACCTGTTGGCCAGCTTTCAACCGGTTCTTCCGTGGACTTTTTGCCACGAGGAATGGGGCGACGAATGTTTCGACAGCACGTCGGCTACCCACGAGACCACGTTTAACGTCAATAAAAGTAGTTCGGCCGACCTGTATTTCCGGTAGGTATTCGAGAAACACGAGAGACTAACCTAACTAAGGTCGCGGCTCGAACAAACTTGTTGAGGACTCGTTCCGTTTTCAGGAAGATAGTTCTCAATGAAGTAGGACTTCAAGAAGGACTTGGAGAACCATCTTGGAAGTTGGTCCTTTGTCTTTTAGCCAGCTGGGTGTGCGTCTTCTTGGTACTCCGCAACGGCGTGAAAAGCAGCGGCAAAGCTGCCTACTTTCTCGCTTTGTTTCCATATGTGATCATGATCACGCTGTTGGTGAGGGCGGTTACGCTCGACGGGGCTGTGGATGGTATAATATTCTTATTCAAACCAACGTGGGAGAAAATTCTTGATCCTGCGGTTTGGTACGCCGCTGTCACTCAGTCCTTTTTCTCTCTGGGTGTCTGTTTCGGCGCTGTTACCATGTATTCCTCGTACAATCGTTTCGACCATAATGTCACGAGGTAATTGTCTTTCATTGATTTCCACTGGTCTCGATGAAATGTCGTCTTTCCCTCTTCGCAGGGACTGCACGGTAGTGACAACGATGGATCTAGGCACGAGTCTTATCGCGGGAACAACGATTTTTGGGATTCTAGGGAATCTCGCCCACGAGCTGGGCAAAACAGACGTGAGGAGCGTGGTACGCGGTGGCACGGGCCTCGCTTTCATTTCCTATCCGGAAGCGCTCGCTAAATTCACCGTGGTTCCGCAACTGTTCGCTGTGCTCTTCTTTCTCATGCTGTTTGTGTTAGGAATCGGCACCACGGTTGCTTTTACCAACGTCATTGTCAGTATTATCAAAGACAGGTTCCCCAGGTTTCAAAATTGGAAAGTCGCCGCCGTTGTTACAGTCCTCGGCTTCTTGGTGGGAATCGTTTATTGCACGAGGGTGAGTAACACGCGTTTCCCGTGCAGTTAAGAAGCTTAATTCTAATTTCGATCACTCGTATAGGGAGGACAGGGTATCTTGAACTTGGTGGACTATTTCGGTGGGACGTTCATCATCGTGTTTCTCGCCTCTTTCGAATTGGTTGCGGTTTCCTGGGTTTACGGTAAGGTTTGTCCATCTTTCCGGTCGCACAATATCATCGGCGAGAAGTGTTTTATCAATTGTTCCTACCACGCAGGTGTCGACAACCTTTTGGACGACGTGGAATTCATGGTAGGCACTCGACCGTCTTTTTACTGGAGATTCTGCTGGAATTTCGCCACTCCGTTATCGCTCTTCACGATTTTAATTTATTTCCTGCTCGAGCTGTCGCCCCTCAAGTACAACGGCGAATATTATACGACTTCAGCTTACGGTAGGGAGACGTATTCAAAGAAAACGAATGTATAATGATCGTTTCCTGAACGCGCTCGTGCTGTTTCAGCGGCTGGATGGGTACTTTTGGGATTGGGAGTGGTACAGTTTCCTCTGTGGGTCGTTATTACCAGGATTCAGAACAGAGACAAGCCTCCTCTGGACGTAAGCAATAAAGAGAATAAAGCAACGAGATATTTGGAATCTATTTTTCTTTACATTTTTAGATCCTCAAACCAAATTCCGAATGGGGTCCGAAGGATCCGACAAAGTACAAAGAATGGAAAGAGTTTAAGAACGCGAAGAGGATATCGCGGATGAATTCGAGTAAGAAAAGATCAAGAATTATGAGAGCGTTGTTCGGTGATTAAAGATAACAATAGTATGCGGATTTCGATGGATGCAACTGACAAGATATCCACCGATTTTCGCGTGTTTCGTACTAGACTTCATTTTTAAATAAACATGCTAAGCCTAATTATGTTAAACAGTCGTGTATTGGGAGTGCGTAGATTTACATTTCGTTGTCGTAATTTTTATCGTCTGTTTCTGAAGTGATCGTAAGTCTTTTGATCCAAGATAAGATCTTCCGATTTTCTAGAGTATCAAACGTTCCACGAAATTTACAAATAATTAGCTTTACCAACGAGATATCGATCGACGAAGCACTTCGCCGTCGATCAAAGGTGATCATTCTTTTTCGGAACAACTGGAGGACCTAGCTTTCAACGCCTGTCACTAAGCGTATCTCCTTTTTATTTTGGTTTTACACGGAACAAGATGTAAACTAACTGAAGCCACCTGGGCTGCGTCCTCAGACTCCTCTCCCTTTTTCTTTCTTCCTTGAAAAGGAGCCAGCTCTTTTTACACTTGGTTCCCCTTGGCCCCCATTTCAACGACGGCATGAACGACGCATTTAAATTCTATAATGAAGTCACGATTCGTTAACCCTTGATCGATAAGAAAAGCGAGCCTCGATCTTCGTCGAAGAATGGTACCTTCAAGAATGGCAGTCGTCTGTTCTTCATCAGTTGCGCTATCATCCACAACGGTATTTGGGAGACGCTGAAGCAAAGTAGAACTCCACCGGCAATGTGAGCTGACGTCGGAAATTCTTTTCCACCGTAAGTCACCGGTGATAGGGTTGCGACGGTATAAAGAAAGATTACTATTAAAATTAATGGTGTCACGAAGAACCAACAGATTCTCCAATAGCTGCTCGTTTCTTTGTCCATCATGAACTCGAGATCGTCTACGAAATTCTCTATGCCTGTCGACAACGTTTCATTTGCAGGAACCAGTTCTAACGTTTCAGAAGTGTTTTAAAGCGAATACGAACCATATAACCACATCACCGCTGTGATTTCGAAGAATGCCAGGATAAAGACGACAAACGAAGTGCCATAATAATCGACCAGCGTCAACAAGAATTGGCCGCCCTGCGGGAAGCGGAACATTTCAACTGTAAAATATCTGAATTATTTGAAATACACCGGCATACGTAACCGTGCCCGGGATTAACGTCATCCATGGCGCTTCTTGTTATCATGATCTGTTTTTTTTTTTGATAGAACATTGACATATCAGTCGACCGAATGACGCGGTACTGCTGAAACACATCGATAACGAATATCTCCGAAATATAGATCTCGACGATCGACTGAAAACATCGAGGTCCAATCTTCTGTAGTTGATACAGTATTGTTGATATAATGATCCGTTTGAGTGTCATCGGACTTTGCAAAAACCCGGTCGAAATGTGCCGAGCGGCGCGATCGCGCTCCTTTCGTTTCAGTACAGAGACTGAATTACGCTTTTCTATTTTTATATAAAAATATTGTAAATAACGCGATCGTTCCATGTCTAAGCAGGTAACAACAGAAATTAAAGTAAGTAATTAGAAGGAAAACAAATAAATAAATTTAATTTGATTCTACTAACCGATAGGCTGGCACTTTTAGATATAGTTACTGAGAAGCGCGATCGCGGCACTCAAACGGTTAACGCGAGTTCGTTACAGATACACGACGTAAGTACATTCATCTGTTATTGTTACATTGTGTACCATTCAACGGATTCATTCTAATTATTGTAAAATTAATGAAAATTCCATTCGCCTACCGGTGTCACGTATATCGTGCTGACAGAAAATCCCACTAGACACACTGGAAGTACGATCTGCCAGAACTTCAGGTTGGGTAGCTTCTCCTTCAAGGCGCAGACTACACCGGACACCATTCCCACGATACTGCCGACCCCCAAGACAAACATCATCACGAAAAATAAAACCGCGAACAGCTGTGGAAGTACATAAATACTTTGCAGGCGCGTATTTTGATTTAACGTTCAATGTTCGAAATTTGCGTACGCTACCTGTGGCAGGAAAGAGAATTTCGCGATAGCATCGGGATAGGAGACAAACGCCAAACCAGCGCCAGACTTGACCACTTTGTTAATGTCCGTCGCGTTCATCTCGTGCGCGAGATTCCCAAGAATTCCAAAAATCGTGCAACCCGCTATTAGGCTCGTCACCGTGTCGAGACTAGTCACGATCATCACGTCTCTAAGATAGTACGTAATACTATTGAATTAGTTCTCTCTAGACGCGAACCGCAGCGGTAGCTTGCATTTCACCTGTATATGTTGTGCTTAAAGTCATTGTGCGACGAATAGGTGATGATAGATCCGAAACAAACGGAAAGAGAGAAGAAGCATTGAGTCACGGCGGCGTACCAGACCGACGGGTCCAAAAGTTTCGACCATTTAGGCGTGATGAAGTACAAGATACCGGTTCCAGCGCCCTCGAGGGTCACCGCTCTGATCAGGAGGCAGATCAAAATGATGTAGGGGAAAATCGCGAGGAAGTAGGAAGCTTTCCCCGAACTTTTCACCCCCTGGGAAGTAACCAGAGTCACCGAGAGCCAACTAACTAGCAGACAGAGAGTCAAACTCCAATCCGGCAACCCTATTCCATCGGCGATACTGTCCTTCTCCTGGAGAACAACCTTTCTGAAATGGATAACAATGTCCCGTAACCCAAACGCGAGTATATACTGCCCGAGTCAAAATGCTGACTTACGTAAAGTAGTATTCGGCCGAGCTTCTGTACTGCTCGTCGCTCAACAGATGAAACGCGCTGGCTGTTCCGGGTCCAGCGTCGAAGGTACTACCGTTATTGTTCACTTTGTGGCCAGAATCCACGCAGTATTTACCCCATTCTTCCCTACATTTCGACCAGGGCAGCTCGGCGGAGAAGGACGCGATTAAAAAATACAGCGTCAAAGACATCAGTGAGCTGTAGTAAGTCATCAAAGCGATGGTCGAATAGAATTGAGCCCAGCCAACGCCTGAGAGGATTAACGTGCACTCGAGTCAACAATTATAGTAGGAAAACCACCGATGATATTCGAGATTCTAGACTTTATCAGCGATAAATACCGACAAATGCAGGGGACACGTTCCACACCCTGATGAACGATGACGAAGAGAACTGTCCTATTATCATTTCCAAATAGTAGAACGGTTTCCCGACGAGAAACAACACGATGATGTAAGGTATGAGGAAAACACCGCCCCCGTTTTCGTACGCCGTGAACGGGAACCTCCAGATATTGCCGAACCCGATGGACATGGCGATACAGGACATCAGGAACTCTATGCTGTTGTTCCATGTGCCCCTCGTTTCGATCTCCTCCACTTCCGATTCCCTGTGCTTCCTGTAGCCAGCCTCGTATTCCGTTTCATCCGCGACGAACGCTGGATTTTGATGTCCACGCTGCATTTCATTGTTCTGCAGAAAAAAAACGCGTGGCATTGATCAGTTTTATCGGACCGGACGTTTATGTCGTAGATTGAGAGATTCTGGGCGTTCGAGATAGCGCGGCAATAAGCTTTAAGCTCTTTACGGAGCTCGCACCGGTTCTTATCGCGTGAGTAAAATCTCTCTATCGCGGGTGTCTCCCTCAAAAATACGATTCAGATCGTTTATCTCTTCCGGTATTGTTCGGGGTTTCATTGGCTACGCGACGAAAAGGTACCCAATCCGAGGCTACGTACTCCAAGCGTTATCCTCCGACGAAAATTTATAAGAAACTCCTAAGGCGACAGAAGTTTATCGAATTCGATAAAGTTGAACGGTAAGTCGGGTCGCGAGTCTTGATTTATGGACGCTCCTGCATAACGGTAAAAATGCAGCTTTACTGATACGAATTGGAAACGCTTTGTAAACATCTCATTAGAAATTCTACAACAGTAATGACACCGATTATCGCGTCCGGCGAAGGAAAGTTCGTTCGAATCGTCGAATATCCGAGCTGACAGTTTTTACGGTGAACTTGTTCGTGAAAAAAAATGAACGTGCACTGTTACTCACCATTTCCATGTAAACTCGACGTTCGACGTGAAGAAACGAAAGGGTTGTTGGAGAGAATGGATCGGTACGGTGAATCGATCGGTTTGCCCGCGTGATTAAGCGATCGACATCACGCGCGGGCTCTTTATATGAGGAAATGTGTGCCGATACTGTGCTCACCCCACGGGCACTCAAAAAACCTTGGCGATAAGGCTACCGAGATTCCAACATTTAGATTATACTGCAATTCTGTACACTCGATCCGATAAGGAACTCATCTAGCTGGTACAATATTATTAATGTTATTCGCCGCACAGGAAAAGAGCATTTGCACCGGGCCACATTCCGATCCGGCACACGGATAACGCGAACCACGCAATCCCGGATGATTGATATTTCCGATCTGTCATCGATCGAGGTTTTTCATTAACATTTCCGTGGCCAATACGGCAATCGCCGCGATCGGAGAATACGAGGATCGTCTTCACACCGAGGAGGATGGGAAGGATGGAAAACGGACTGTCCCAATCGGTGAAAAATTATTCTACCGATCAAGAGGTTTCAAAGTGTAACAATGCGTATCTAATTGTTATCGAGGTCGTCAGTAATATCGCAGAATAATATATTTACGCGTAACGATATACGCGTTTTTAGGAAACATTCGATCGACCGTCCGAAGTGCAGTGAAGTTTGGGTTGCGACGCGAATACGGCAGTTCAAGGCTCTAAATAAATTAGCTGTCGTTATGGAGTTGGAGAAAGCAGAGATTTCTCATGCTGCGTTAGTTCCTCGAGAAGAAATTATAAAGTTTCTGAGAGGTAGATCGGTTAGTGAGAGTCTGATCGCAAGCTTGTTGGAAGTAGGCTTCACAGATGAATTTGTCAGGTGGAGAAACGGAAGAAATGCCTGTGACATAATTGTGTGAACTTTAAATGTCACGTTTTCGTTTAGATTGCTGAAAGCGATGGGTTTCTCGGCGAAGGACATTGATGAGCTTGGAGAATTGTGGGTCCTTGAAGCTAAGAACCGAGAAGAAATCGACTCCTCTGTGTCTCCGCCTTCGTCTTCCGATGAATATTTGTCACCGGATGGAATTTATTTGAAAAACCACTTGAGCGAACCTTTGTCGCGCGCTGTTCGAGAGATCGTTGCTAAGAAACCCTCCGATCCGATTGAGTATCTCGGGCACTGGCTGTTAAATTATAAGGTTCGTTTTTATTCTATCGGTTTTAACGTCTACCGTCTACTCGATGCATGTAAGCTTTGCACTCCAAATTTACCATTTTGCAAATCAAGTTCATCATATATATATATATATATATATATATATATATATATATATATATTTTATTTAAAAAAATATTAAATATTAATTAGTTATATGAATGCGTTATGCATTATAGACTAGGTTGTGTGTAAAAATGACCTGCACAGGTTTCGTATGTAATTTTCATATTCACACTTTGAATCTACATAATTATATGTAATTATATGAATTATATACGTAATATGTGCCAACTTTAATGAATTGGTAATTACTTATAAATAAATATGTAATACACCTCTTTGTAATGAAATTTTTTGGTTTATTACTAACTAATTAACATTTGATGTTTTCTTTTAAATAAAATGTACATGTAGAAGTACTTTATTTGCAAGAAAATGAATTTGATTTGCAAGAAGGTGAATTTGAAGTGCAACACCTATACATTATGATTTAGGTATGCGAGGAACGAGGAAAAAGGCGGAAGGAACTTGAACTGGAATTAGCGATCGAACGAAGGAGACTCGAATCAAAAGTCTGTATTATTTCGTATTTCTAAATAGAACAATGTTAAATATTGAGATCATTTTAGGAGAAAGAAGTGAAGGAGAAGTTAATCACTAGCGCACACGAAGAAGAAGAAGAAGGAGAAGAAGAAGAAGAAGAAGAAAAAGAATTTGAGAATGATGAGGACTTTATTGATCACCATTGAACTTCCGAATCTATTTAAGATTTGCAGCTGTGCGAAATCTACTGGTAGTACAAAAACGAATAGCAATGTAGATAAATAAATGCGTGAGTTTATTTGCTTTATAAATACGTTCTTGCGTCGATAGAAGTCACAGAAACTATGTAGCAACACAGTTCATTGGCTTGCAAATAAATACTGTGATCCGTCGTGCTCGTCGATCGACACATAACGAAGACGATGGACGTCTGGCAACTATTTCCGTCCTTCCAGAGGCTCGTCAGTTTCTTAAGTACTCGGTAAAGTGAACGCTCCGATGCTCAAAGGCGTCCATCTTCTTCGAGAGTGCTTCTTTCAGTCTAAAGGTACAAAACTACTTCGTAAAAAATAGAAAAAATCTTCGTGAAAAAGATACGCCGATGGCTTTTAAGACTGCCATATCACGCGAGTTTATCCTCCATGCAGAGTGCCACGTAAATGAACTGCTTAAATCTCGAGCACTCTCGTTTCTCGCGGATTTTCCGTTTAGTTTCCTTAAATTCGCGCCAGGAGGCCAGCTCCGCGGCGTTCTTGGGTCCCCAATCCGAGGACGGACTGAAAGCCGACCCGATCCTCTGCGCGAGAAAATGAATCTTTAATTTATTTTAGAAACTTATGGACCAATGATCCAGCGAACAATGATTCTTCCTACCTCAACTAGCTTCGATCCTTTATTGGACATTACGGTATAGATGAACCAGAAAGGAACTTGCAGTGCCCCAAACACGCAAAGAGTCCATCCAGCAGCTACAATTTTATTTAACAAAACAACGTGAATCGGAACACTAAAAAGAACTATGCCATCGCGCTGCTTTGAAACTGTACGTACCGTGTGCACTCTTAGGATACGAAATACCGCTGTAAGTAACAGGCGTCAGAGTGACCAACGTGTAAACTAAGATCACAGCCAGCAAAACAGGAGTGATGACGGCCCAACACAGCCTCCAATACATGGACGGTCTTCTTCTCAACATGTACTCCACATCGTCTACGAAATTTTCCAAGCCGTACACCCAGAAGATACCAGTAATCTCGAGAGTGGCTAATATGAAGATGATGAAAGAGCCGCCATAGTAATCGACTAGTTCCAAGATGAATTGTCCGCCCTTTGTAAAGTTCAAAGATACATAATTTCTTATTGTTTCTAATGATACAGTGAATACGATCGTCGACGAGTGATTCTACTTACAGGTGTACAATAAATGGTTCCAGCGAGAAATCCCCCGGAAACGGTACCAGCCACTATGTAAAAGTACTTCCAGTGTGGAAATTGATCGCTTATGATCGTGATAACGGCCCCCGCGATAGCGATGGCGCTTCCAATGCCGAGGACGTAGAGCATCAAGAAGAACAACACGGAAAAGAGCTGCGAACAACCGTAGAAATGTTGCGATAGTTCGTTCGGAGAAGATTGGAATCTGGATCACCTCGAGGTGACGCTCAAACTATAATCTGGTCGATGCGCGATCGATCCTTCAACGTATCTCGATCACCCTGAACGCCTCGTATTAATTTGCATGCGATACAACAATAACATCCGAGTCGTATTCGCTTCTGGTTTGCGTTTACTTATACACGTTTCTATGGACTACGGTCTCTTTTACTTTTCAGCGTATCCTGCAAAGGTTCTTGAACGGTTCGTCCAGTCCAGTGGTCGGCAAACCCATTAGTCAACAGAGCCAAATGTCAACAGTACGATTGAAATTTCTTTTGAGAGCCAAATTTTTTAAACTTAAACTATGCAGGTAGGTACATTATTATTAACTTAATTAGGGTACTCCTGAGCTGGCCTTTGCTAAAAACGTCCTCAATCTGATTGAGAATTGCAATTGAGGGTTTCTGCGCATGGGACACGAAGTTTCAATCGCACTGTACGTGCCGACCACTGGTCTAATTGAGGGGCAAGTGTCTGCGTCTCACCTGAGGTAGAACGTTGAATTTCGCGATAGCGTCGGGGTAAGAGACAAAAGCGAGACCGGTCCCACCGCGAACGACGTTGCCGATGTCTTCCGTGCCCAGTTCGTGGGCCAGGTTACCCAGTATACCGAAAATCGTGAAGCCTGCCATCAGGCTGGTGAACGTGTCCAATGTGGTCACCACTATTACGTCCCTAAAAAATTGGAGTTCTCTCATCCGAGATAAACATAGATCACTCACTAACGCGATTTAACACCTGTATATGTTGTGCCTGAAATTGTTGTAGGAGGAGTACATGACGACACCGCCGAAGCACACCGACAACGAGAAGAAACACTGGGTGACGGCAGCGTACCAAACGTTCGCGTCGAACAGCTTCGACCAATCCGGCTTGATGAAGAAAATGATTCCATTCACGGCTCCCTCGAGGGTTACAGCTCGGACCAGTAAACTGATCATGACCACATACGGAAAAATGGCGAGAAAATACGCCGCTTTTCCCGAAGTCTTCACTCCGCGCGCTAGAACGCCGAATATGCAGAGCCACGAGATTAACAGGCAGACCGTCAGCTTCCAATCCGGTGCGCCGATACCATCGTCGATGCTCTGCTTCTCTTTCAACACTATTCTCCTGAAGGAACAGGTTTAAAGATTTTATATAAGCAGACGTTTTGTTTAGAGAGATCAGGGGGACGGAACAGCTTACCGAAAATAGAGTTCCGCGGAACTAACCATGCTCGTACCGTTCCGTTTAGTGGCATTCTCGGATTTTCCTGAATCAACGCAGTTGTCTCCCCACTGTTCGAGGCACGTGGACCAAGGAAGTATCGATTGGAAGCTTGCGAATAAATAGAAGAGAGTGACAGACATCAGAGAGCAATAGTAAGTACCCACGGCGAGCATTGAGAACATTTGGGCCCAGCCAACGCCACGAAATCCTGGTACTGTGAAACGATCGGGAGAATCTTCGTTTAACGCGTTGACTGCCACGAGAATTTCCAGCGTTTTGAATAGTAATACTTATTCTTTAACAATAGAACTACCGTACCAGTTAAAATGACTGGTTTCGATTCTTTTGTTTCGCAATTATTGATATTTTAAAAGCATTCAATATTTGAAATGATCTTGAAAATAAATAGTTTTATTTGAATACTATAATAAATGTCTGAAGAAACTGGAGATAATCTATTGTTACAATCTTTGTAGGGATTACATATTAATCGTATTAAATTCTTGGTAGTTCAAGTGTTAATAACAAAGGCAAATGATATTGAATATAATTATTAGCGGTTTAGTATCACGGTAGTCATGTTACGCTATGATCAAGCTACTTATGTTACTAAATATTTTTATTTAAAATCAAGTTTCTTATTCTAATTAATAATAACTCCGGTCATCGGTGACCACCGTGGCAGTCAACGTGTTAATCTATTATATTCCATTGATTGATCTGTTGAAATAAATTTTAGGTGATCAGGGGTAAAAGTGAAGTCGCACCTGCCGCCCACATTTTCACCGATGACCTGCTGCAAAACTGTCCCATTATCATCTCCAGATAATAGAAAGGCTTGCCGACGATGAAGAGAACGATGATGTACGGTATCAGGAAAACACCGCCGCCGTTTTCGTAGGCCGTGAACGGGAACCTCCAAACGTTCCCCAGACCGATCGACATAGCGATGCAGGACATTAAAAATTCTACGCCGTTGTTCCACGTTGCTCTCTCCTTGCCGTTCTCCGCGATGGTCTTCGCCGCGCCATTTGCGTATCGTTAATTCGCATTAATTGCGCGAAACAACGCGAGGATTCGATAACGTAAAGGGACGTACCATTTCTTCCGGGACCGACAGAGAGACCGGCGATTTGCGATCGTCCTGGCCGCAATCGTACTCCCCATATTGGAAATTGAAGGTATCTTTGTTCCCGTGCACCTAGAAAATTCTAAAGAATTTCAAACTGCCCGTAGGTAGCTCGCGAAAGAATGAGATGGATGATCAGCGAGAGTTACCTTCCGCGTGACGCCGTTCTCGTCCCGTTTCTGGAAATTGGACGCCGCGAGGCCATCGTCTCCCACGAACGCCGCGTTTTCTCTACCATGCTGGAAGAAAATGAATTCGTTGCGAAGCGATTCCGTGCAGGACGAACCTCGGCGCGGGTGAAGCAACGCATGGCTTTACTCGCGTAACGCAAACTTCGGAAAGCGGCCTTGGACACGACAATAAGAACGGTTATACAGAGAAATGAGTTGTTTAGCGTCACGGTTCGTTCACTCGGGATAATTAAGCGATAGAGAAATAGTTGGCATGAAACAGACATGCAACGGATAGTTTTAACCCTTCGCGCTCAAAAGTTTTTCAATGGGAAGATTCAACGCTTTCTGACGAGATACAGGCTATATCGTTTGAAACGAATTCAATAGTAATCCATAGATAAATGAAGTCAACAAAGGTGTTTTACATCAATATTTCACGTAGCAATACAGAGTTTGACACGTTAAACGACGCACGATTTCATATAGCAAAATACACAAAATGGAAATAATATAATAGTAAATCACTTGATTGAATTGCGTTATTATAATTGCACATTTATCTAGGTGAATATCACCACATTAGGTAGCATTATTTATAATATAGAAATATTTCTAAATAATCGTCGTTTAATTGAGTGAATTGCAGCAATTCGATTTGTTTGGGAGTCCACCGGTTACCCCCATGGCATACAACGTGTTGATTTGAAATATTCAACTTCATAGTTTGGTTGCATCGAATCAAATAGTGACCGAAAGTCACCTCCCGAGCGCAAACAGTTAAACGGGTAGTTTCAGTTAGATTATCGGTTGTCCGCGGACTTTCGTCGAACCATTGTATCGCGATTGTTTCGCGTTCCGCTGTTTTTGTACGGCATACTTCGATCGTTTTCGCACGCGAGCGAGGCTGCGTCATCGTGGAAACAACGTGCAACATTCCTAACGACCAGAAACGCGGTCGTTACACGACAATCTAACGTTACAAGGATCACCCGGTGCGATTGCGGCACGCGATCCTCGTTGCATAGGAAGCAGGCTATCGGGTTATGGTAAAAATCGCGAGCCCAATCTGTTCCGAGCTGTACCGATCCGATTTCCAAACGTTGCGACAGAACGCGCCGATGAAAGGCTCGGCCTTCGCGAATCGCGAACCGTGATTAGTCGATGAATTTCGTTGATTGAACGCACTTTTCCTTCGTCGTCATCGTCCTTAAACAACATCGTTTCGTCTTAAAAACACCGATGGAATCTTCGAACGCGCTCAACCGAGATTCTCGCGGATGTATGCGTTTATCCTTGCTCCACAAGGATCTACAAATGACAGTTCCTAACGCGCGACGGCAATTATTAGTTTTTCATTGCGTAAATGAAGCCGGTTCGACCGGCTATACTATTACCGATATCGTATGGCTAATACTGCGAATGGTCCCTGCCTTTGGACGACTGACAAGCCCTTAATGACTTCCGGTTGCTCCTCGCGTCCTTCTCACCACGACCGTACCGATCTAATCGTCTAACTCCGAGCCAAAAGAAAACAACGAGAAATTCGTCCGAACGACGGAAGAAAGTGACAAAGGGGGACTTTGTTACTTTCACGACTCATTTATACACCTAGATCTCTTTATTTCCGCGGACGTCGTTACGTCACGACGAAAGCGATTGTTCCGTGCCTTCGCTTTCTCGGTTATCAATGGCAACCACCACCGGCATCAGTTCGTTCAAGAGTCGCGCGCGGACCGAAACCGAATCGCGCGTGCATTGAACGTTCGAATTGAAATTTCGTTCGTTGGAATAGCTGCCGATTAACGGCAGACGCATCGTCCTTGTCGGCCGAGAAGCGGCTCTCGAACACCGTCCCCCGTATTTGCCAATTCTGTCGCGTTCCGAATCTCTGATTCAATATTTCTAGACTTTCACGTGCGAGCGGCTTTATGTAATCGAGCTTAACCCCGCGAGCGACGATTTCGTAAAGGGAGAAACGATGTCATCGCGTTGTCGCCCGAGTACCGGGAATCTGTTGATCAGATGATCAGGGGACGTCTCAACGGTCGACAAATAAAGCTTGTAATTGAGGACTACGCGCAAAAACTCGGGGATCAAGTGGATCAAACTCGATCCACGAAGAAACGGTCTTGGCGTCGAAACCGCGCGTGAAAAAAGTAGTCGGTTCCAAATGCGTTCGGCGCGTACTCGCTTCGAATTATGGATACAGCGTTGTCCACTTTTATTTCTCGGGCCGATGATATTATTTCACCGACAGCCCCTGGCGATATTGAGATCCAAGGAAGTCGACATTGACGGCGCGCATATAATTACCCGATAATTTACCACACGCGAGCTTATAAAAGGCGTTCCCACGAATTTTCTAATCTTATCTCGCCATCGAATGAAGAAATGTTTCTCCGACGTGTAAATACACTAAGGGGGCCGAACAAACTGCGTCCATTAAGTTCCCAAATAAAGAACATGGTTTATCAAACTAAAACCGCAGATAAACGCTGCGCTCGAAGGATAGTACAAAGATTGAGTTTAATGTTACGCAAAGTCCGATCGAGATCTGGAGTAGGGACTCGTACCTCGCGCATCTTCGACGAGCGAACAATGCTTGGAGACGTGAAGACCGGCTGTCCGATCCGGAGGAAGGGTTTCGTCTATGTGGGACGCGCGGAGAGTCTCGATCTTCGAGCTCTGAGACATCTATGGCACCTGTCGCGATAGCCGTGGTACCTTCGCGAGGACCAAACAACCACTGACGTCTCGATCACGAAAGTGATCGCAGGTAGGGACTGTCGGACCTGGTAAACTCGATCGAGAAGGGGGAATCGCGATTTCCCTCCACGTTCCTCTTACTCCAGACTAATTACGACACTCGGCTGCGACCGGCGTCGGTGCTCGATCTCCGGATGATCCATCGGTGTTCCGTGTCAACGCTAAACCACCCGTCATCCCTCTGTTGTTACCGATGAATGGAATCCACGAATGTTATCGATAGACTAGATCGGAGGATACGGTGTATAGGGAAACGCGTAATGCCGGTGTTGTTGGACAATATTTAACGGCCGCCCGACGCCGATCTAGTGGACGGATCACCTCTAAATCATTCGAGATAATAGAATAGCGAGCGTCATTTTTATCAGCCGCTTTTCGGATCGGTGCCCTTTTATTTTTCGAGGACATTGTTCCAGATAATCTTCATCTGTACGTTCATATATCTGACTGTATGGCTACCCATTAATCTTCAATGCTATTCAGGATGACGTCGCGAGCAGGATCTATCCCTTCGCGAAAGGGGGAGTACGCGGAATCAGACGCGAGTCATCAATGAACGATCTGGGGAATCCCGCACGCGTCAGGAATGCTGAATGCACTCTAACACTAGAACCGAGCATTGAAATTGACTTCCTGAAACTTCTGTATAGAAACTTCGAGAGTGCATCTATTGAGACTTTAATCGATTCATTATTCAATTTGCATGTTGCCAAATTAATTTCTTTAACAACTCCCAGAGAAGCATCTGCTTTTTTAACCGTTTGAGTGCTGAGGACTATAGCGCTCTTCTTGTGTTGCGCCAAAATTGCGGAGAGCGCGGAGGCGCTTCTGTTCATCAGTATGAATTATAATTTTCTTACTATGTTCTTCAAGAAATAAATCAAAGTGAATTTATTTGAATACTTTTTGATATTTTTTTGTAATAACACAATATTTCTGATCTCATTAGATAAGTACTCTTATTAATTTTTTTGCATACACACCCAATCACTTCCGCATTTTTGGTAAATATCCACAAAAGTTGTTTAACATCCAAACGGTGAATAATCGCGAGAAGAAATCTGGAATGGGTCATTTTGAAAATGACTGGTTTCGGTTGTTTTGTTTCGAGATTATTGGTATCTTAAAAGGATTGTACGTTCGAAATGATTTTGAAAATACATTGTTCCACTTGAATAGTATAATGAATGTCTGAAGACAACGAGGATAATCTATTATTACAATTTTTATACAGATTACATGTCAATCGCATTAAATGCTCGGTAGTTCTAGTGTTAAAGAATAATCACTGTGACAGAAGTGGTGGTCAAGGATTCTCCTAGACGAACTGGTCGAGTTGGTTCTCATGCTTCCGTTCTTTTTGTCGGCGTATGAGAAATTAGAAAGCACAAGACACGCGTTGAGCGTATTCTCGAAGCTCCGTTTCAAAGGGTTACGAAATCGTGTTCCTCGTAGCCTTGATAAAAGAATATGTATATATAGTTATAAAATCCTGCTGATTTCTTGATGTTAGGTTTAGGAATGTAGTCTATCTCTTTTCTCTCTATCGTTATCAACGCATTCGAAAACGTTGCGAACTTTACATATTCTCAACACATTGTACACCGGTTCCACGTAATTGCGTGACTTCAGTCTATCGCTTAATTGCTACATTAACATGACATTTTAGATATGCATAACAGAAAGTGTTAACACGTTGACTGTCACGAGAAGCTTCAACGTTCTATGTGTCATTTTTTCTTTTGCAGCGAAGGTAAAAAGAAATGATTATCAATTATATGATACTGCAATTCTTAAATTACATTGTTATTCAATAATATCTTCGAAATAATAATAATAATAATAATGTAATAATATCATTGGTTTAACCCTTTGCGGACGAAGATTCTTTGAAATATACAAAACCTTCAGCAGATGAAGTTAAATGATATACCAATTGTTTAACCCTACTCGTACCACGTGTTTTTATAACGAATCATACCACAATGTGACTCTCGGTCACTTATGAGAACAAAAGGAATGATTAAAATATTATTGTTTTTATTTATAGGGCCCACATTTTAAAAGCCCCAAAAAAATTCTTTTGGAAGTGCAATACGAAATAATCAAAAGGTTTAAATAAAAAGTTCACATGTGACTCAAAGCCACATCGTGGTCCAATTAGGGTTAAGCAATAGGAAAAAAGGAAACTATACGCTGATCTCTAGCTGTTCGAGTAATTAAATCATTTGTTTGCGACTTTTTCTTCCAAATATGAACGCTTCGTCTCGCCGAAACGTCGACATACGTTCGCAAAGAGTTAACACGATGAATACCGCGGGGGTCACCGGTGACCCCCAGTCAAATCGAATTACTATAGTTCATTCAATTCAACGATGATTATCTAAAAACATTTCTATATTACAAATAATGCTATACAATGCGGTGACATTCAGCTCGATGAATATGCAGTAACAACAATGCAATTCAATCAAATGATTTAATATTAAATTCTCTCCATTTTGTATATTTTGCTTTATGAATCGTGCGGCATTCGACGTGTTAACTCTTTGAACTCTGTAGGCTCCAACATTGCACCAGTTATAATATTAAATATTTTAATGAATCTTAAAGAAACTGCCCTAAATTTATAAGATTTACCACACATCCAAATTTTGTACTGAGAAGGAAAATAAAAGATCGAAGAAATATTATAGCATTTCTCATTTTCGCTAGGAATACTATAAAAATTAGTAGCAGTTGCTGATAGATTACAAAACAACCTGGAGTGCTAAGGGTTAATAAACTAAGTAATCATCACACAGTGTATTTCTGTTCGAGAAAGATCATCCTGGCCCTTCCGAACTTCCGCTTGTAACTTTTACAACGAACTTTGTGGAGCAAAGATACGTTCATGTGGAACCGGTGGCAGGTGGTCTGGAGTAATCACGCAGGCGTGACACCGGCCGTCAACGCCGAAGAGAATTCAAGAGAGCAAAATCGAACGTTCTCCCTTTTTCCCGCAATGAGTAAGACAAGGACGGAACTACTGTGCGACAAGGATACAGAATTTTGGTGGTACGTTCTGCTTGTAGATGAACTAAATTTCTGTTTGTTATTGGAAATCGTTTATACATTTTAACCCTCTGTAGGCCCATGTAACTTCGAAGTCACATATCAGTATATTGGCATCTTGTTGATGTATTTCATTCTGCACTCAAAGTGGTGAATAAAATTAAGTAATCGGTTAACTTAAACTTTCATACACTCTGCCGTGAAAGTTTAACGTCGTTGTAACTTGAAAATGACAAAATATATTCGTTTGATGAAATTATTGAAAGTATTGAATACATTGTTAATTCGTATTCATATGTGGATATGTACTAATTTTTTACTGCGTAGATTCTGTTATAATCATGAACAAAAATTCAGCCCACAGGGGGTTAAACTCTTTTGTTAATATTCGTGACATTCGTCTTATAAATATTCAGTTAGAAACAAGCCGTCATAGAAGTTGGTCGATAAAATATTTCAACATTATAACTTAGTGAATATTGCAAATAAATAGTATATTGAATAAAGAAACGTGCCACAACCTTGTAGCCAATGTATCGGTAATGTCGGTTTTTACATGTAGATAAAGTCAATTACTGTTTGTTATTAGAAATCGTTTATGCATTTTAATTTCTTTTATTAATATCCGAGATATTCTTCTTATAAATATTTAGTTAGAAACAAGCTGTCATAGAAGTTGGTCGATAAAATATTGCAACATTATAATTTAGTAAAAATTGTAAATAAATAATGCATATAAAGAAACGGGCCATAACCTAGGAACAGTATCGCCATCTAGCGGCGAACACCATGAATTATTGTTTTCCCTATCCCAGTAATGAGTTAGACAAGGATAGAACTACTGTGCGACAAGGATAGAGAATCTCGGCGGTAAGCGATCAGCTCGTCATCTAGCGGTGAATAGTGTGAACTACTTTTCCCTACCTTTGCAATGAGTAACACTAGCTAGATGGCGATTCTGTCGCGTTCTCCAAAAATTTTCCGTTCTTATCGCACAATGGTTCTGTCCTTGTCTTACTCATTACAGGGATAGGGAAAACATTAGATTCTATTCTTTTTAAATCACTATCTCATTTACTGCCATTGTCACATGACTTTACAAATAAGTTGTTAGTGGCTTTGTGTGTAAAGTTAATTTTATTTTATTCCCGAAATCATTTTCTTTATGATTAAAGAGATTTTTCCATATTTTCATCTTCCATGTGTTACGTATACGCGGGTGGATATATACATGAGTAAATACATGTATGCCTATCGTACACGTGGTTAAAGTCAGCTGACTTATACTAATTACTGTATATATTTTAAGTCAGCGATCGGTGGTTTCTATATAAATTTTAATTTTTTTATTCTTGAGTAATTTGTTTTACATCGCATTGACCTTTTATGTGATTATAAATTTATCTGGAAATGTTATCAATGTGATCAACAACTGTCAAACTTGTAATACAGGTTACAATTTATTTAAAAAATCTCATCTGTTTCTTTCATATTTGCTGTAGTAATAAGGAAAGAGTAAAATATTTAAAATGATGACTGATATAGAAGAAACAGAAGCAAAGAAGGTTCAATCTCAGATTGAAAAACATGATATGTAAGTATGTATTTTATATGCCGTGACATGGTTCATATTGGTTTATTTATTGTTTCATAGTGAGGAAGACCAGCAGGATTTTTCTGAAGCTGCGAAGAAATTAGCTGAAGGACTTTTAAGTATTTATCAGTCACCACTGGAGCAAGTTCATAGAGAACTAAATGAAATAACGTAGGGTATAACAATAAACAAATTATTTAAATTATATTTCTATTCGTCATTGCGTTTTTCTTTTAGGAGCAAACAAGAAACTCTATTCAATCAGATGCAAGCTGAGAATGAAAAACTTCAAGAAATTTTTGATGATGTTGATTTAAATGAAATGGTAAGCTATTATTCAAATATATATTTATTGTTTAATAAAAATATTTCTTATGAATCTTATACATGATTTTATAAAATACTGAATGTAAAATGCATGAGGAAATATGTATTTCAGTTTCAAACGATAAAAGTTTATCAGGGAAAACTGACTTTTATAAAAAAAGAGATGGCTTCCATTCATGAGCGTACATTTAAGTTAAAAGTAAGTGATTGCAATTTACTTATACACGTGTATGTTTGAGATATTGCCTTGTTTATATAGAAACGAGCATTAAGATTACAACAAGTGAAACAAAAAGAGGCCTTGAATAGGGAACAACAGAGAGAGCAGGAAAGTCAACGTGAACAAGATTTAATTGGTAAACCTGTAGTAAGTTAAGAAAAATAGTTTATGCCAAAAAAATAGTTTAGGTATATACAAGAGCAATATATTTATACAGTTATTGTTTACATTAGAAGTTATATTTAATTCATATTTTTATATATTACCAGACAATTTCCCATTGTCCAGTTGAGCTACATTTTCTATTATCTTTACATAAAACATTAAATGTTGTTTCAGTCAGAAAACCAATAATCTCTCTATCTTCTTGTATCCTAAAGGTGAATGTTGATTCATATGTTCCCATGAAGTACCTAGAGAAGGATATATTTATACACTGCTTTTACTTGTAATAAAAAAGTTAAATACTGTTGTTATTAATGCTTACCTAGCATAGGAACAAATGATTTGGTCAATAATGGCTATACCACCATCTTTAAATTTGTTCAATACATAATCCGATGGAATGAACCTTAGTACTGTATATTCAAATAAATATTCTTTAAGTTCATTGAATTCTGCAAAAAATTTATTTAATTGGTAGATTATTCAAATTTTAATCCTATGTAAAACCTTAAGGATGATTTACCTTCTTCTGTAGCATCTGTAGCAACGAACAAAAGTTTCAATCCAAGTTTATCCAATTTTTCCTTCAACTGAAAAGCAGCAGATTTTATTGTTGGTACTGTTGAAGAACGGCCAAAAACGAAATCACGTCGTCTTAAATGAGTAGCTATGTATGGTCCACCAAGCGCGTTTCTTCTACTCTATAGTTAAAAAATTATATTAAATGATATATATCTTTATTTTACTACAATTATAATTAAGTACCTTTTCTTGAGTCCAATCATTTGGCCTTTCTGTGTTATCAGTCTTATCTGTTGAATTGAGAAAACCTTCTCGGAATACATTAGCAATTTTGTATAATTCAGAATTGTATCTCATGCTGCGCCGTGCTGTCCAATATTCTTGCGAGCCATAGAAATCATGTAATGCAATTTCCATATGATCAAACATTACAGACCTATAGGATATAGATTATAAATAGAATAAGAATATAGAATATGTTCATGTAAAGTGTAAATAATGATTAACAAATGCAGTATTTTTTTACCTGTAAATATTAGGCTTAAGATTCTTTTTTAAATCTGATATCATTCCATGAAATTTAATACATTTAACAGTTTCAAAACTAATATTATGATATCCCCAAAAGGATCTGCCATGTCTTACAGATTCCACTTTATTGTATTGTAAAGATTCAGCAGTACATTCTACTATTTCATTTTTGTCTTCAAATTTACCTGTTTTAAACATTTCTTCGTCATTTTCTAGTATATGCATAACATCAAGTTGTGTATGCTTCTCTTTCGAAGGATACTCTGGAAAGAATCACATTTATTGACCTTATAAATTATTATAAAATAGTAATTACTATACCTTGTAAAAACTGATACATTTCAATCACAGGAATATATTTTTGTAAGCTTGTAATATCAAAAAATAAGCCCCAAGGCAACTGTGTTTGAGATCCTATGTTCTTAGTTCGCCAATGATATAAATTACCTAAGAAAAAATTAAAAATATTTAATAAAAGTGTAATGATAAATATTTGATAACAATAAAGAAAATTATAGAACTACCCCATGGTGGTAAAACTAATTTCCACCTAAATTCTTTCTCATGTTTAACTAAATTTTTTATAAAAACTGCTACGCGAATGTAAACATCTCTTCTGAGATTAAATCCCTCCGGTGGATTAATATCGTAAAGAATGTAACTGAAAAAGAGTTTATGTCAAAAAAATGTTTATTTTAATAGATGAATAATAAATTAAATATTAATTTTTCATACCGATTCTTTGAGTAATGTGTTTGAATGTTGCAATTATTATCAGTCTCTCCGTATTCATCTATTTGATTACAAAATGCATTTTCAGTAGTACTGTGTATAAAATTAATATAAAATAATATAAGACATAGTGTTCTGAAGCATAACAAGTTTAACATTTTGAGGTTATAGTGGTTATGAGTACAATAGACACAAGAATTTAAAATAAACAATGTAAAATGATTTAATTCTCTGACATTAATGTATGATTGGTTTATATAAACAATATACTTTCTTGAAGGAAAGAATCCTTCTTTTTGATCGTATTTAGAGTTATTTTGCATGGGATTAAACAATTAAAATAGTTTTTAAATATAATTTTTTCTTAAATAATAAGATAAAGGACAATAAAAAAACAACAGCAATAGCAACAACATTGTACAGGTTGATCTTTGTTACACACGAATTACAGACTCATATCTCCCTTACTTAAAAATGGTTGATGGGTAGATTACAATTTGCTAATCCAATTGATAATAGTTATAATAATGGTAATAATAATTATTATTTATCGTCTTATACAATATTTATAATTCATAGTTCAGTTAACATAGTTTGTGTCCTGCTTATATTAAGCAGGGCTATTATGTTACATTTACTGCGACTCACTCCCCATATTTTTCCATTTATCCTATTAAAGTATACACTTGGCATATAAAAATTACAAGGACAATTTATAATGGTAATGGTAGTAGCGGTAGTTGTAGTTATAGTAATGATAGTGGTAGCACTAATGGTATTTGTAGTTATAGTAATAGTCATAGTAGTAGTATTAGCAGCAATAGTGATAGCGATAATAATATTATCGTTATAATTATTTATCCAATAACTATGTCCTGTTATGATCTTGTCTTTCATGGTTTTACTTTGTCTATACGTATACTTGCATGAAATCTCAGGTCCAATTCTTGGTTGCTTAAGATTCCAGTGTGTTTTGGGAGCAAAATTTAATGCCGTCCCTTTAAAATTTGTGCCTCATTGTGATTTTCAAATGTGTGCTGTTTTATATTTCTTTTTCACATTTTGTTAGCAATGACGTTAACTGGTAGTAGAATTCGTAGTCAGCAAACATTGGTATATACTGTAATACTGAATTGTTGTTATAATAAATATAACATGAAATTCATTCCTATTAGACTAAATTCTCTTTCTTGTTTTGCATTTTATATGAATTCTCTATTGTTAACATCACAGCTAAAAAGGTGCCTTATTTCGACATGAAACATACTATCTTACATTCATTACAAAAACGTGAAGTAGTACAGTAGAAATTAATAAGTTTCAAACAAAATATGTTCTGCACAATCTGCACAGTGCACTCATTTATACCGCTAGTGTTGTACATAATAAAATTTTACATTGCAAAACTATTCTGGTTGCATAATAATAGATAAATATGAAAAATTAATTTATGTAATGTAAATTTAATCGAATATCTCTTTAAGACCTTTTCAATTATTCATAATAAAATAATCGATGAAACTATTAGCTAAGACTTTTAAAAGTTTTTAGTGCACTGTGTATTGCAGTATATATTACAAATATAGTTGATACTACTTCACATTTAGAGAAGTACATTTGACAATTACCCGCTTACTAGCACAATCGCAGTTTTATATGCTGGCACAATTACCTGGCACTCCAGGTAAGGTAGTTGGTTACTAATAAAATTATGCATTGCTAATTTAAAACTTTGTTACATGGAATCATTGCGTACAATAAATTAGATATTATGCTTTATTCTGCAGCTAATAAACTTGACAAAAAACCCACTTGAAATAAACGTTGTTCGTTCGTATCTATTTAGACAGATCCAATAACGTTATTTTTAATCTTTATGTATAAGCCCACTTCAATTTAAGTTGTTCTGTTTTTCGTTGGCGAAGTGTCCGTTCTTGTTTCATGATTTTATTGTTTGAATTAATTAGACATTCGACAGCCATGTAATACTTCTTCAAATTATACGAAGTTCGAAGTACATTTAACTGCATTGGGCTTGTAGTTAAACTTTTAAAAATTACAAGATTGTTAATAAATAATTCATATATACACAGAGAAAGATATATACACATACACACTCACACATGCGCGCGCGTAAGCACGCGCGTACTTATTTACAATAACTAGCAGTAACACTCACAAACATATGCCGTACCAAAAATTCAAGATAATGTAAAAATTGATCTTCCGTCATTTCGGTCGAATTGAGCGTAAGAAGGAATATCCAAAGAAAAGAAACATTTTCAAATAAACGCATGCTACAGATTGTTACATCACAATACTATACATTATTATGTGTATGTTTTTACCATATTCAAGCAGGTAGTCTTTCCGAATATAACAAAATAGAATAATGAAAAGAAGCTTGCCTTTAATATAATTTCTCTCCCTAGAAATAGTTTTTACAATCTTATGATATGTGTCAACTAATGATAGGCGAACTCAGATATTATATGTTAATTTCTAAGCACTGTTACATTCTTAGAACCCATAGAAATGTAGCGTTCAACTCAGACAAATCTTTCCAGCATTGCTGAAGACAATAGTTAATGTTTCACCATTAATTTGAACAAAAATTGTAATACGTTTTGTTTGACATAGATGTAAAACTACTGAAAAGAACACTCATGCGAATTGAAGGCAAGACTAAGTTTGTACAATAATTATTCATGTTCTTGGTAAAAACATTACGCATAGAATAGTAAATCGCCAGTAAATATTATTAGTTCTGTTTACTCAAGCTCTATTCGATACCGAGCAGTCGGAGGTTGGACTCAAGCGAAATTCTTTGTATCTATGTATATATTTATACTTAAATACATATAAAGCGGCAAAGCTGCTACATACTGAGTCATGATTTACATATACGTGATTATAAATGTGGCTGCTTTTTTGGAAGGTTTCCTTTCGTTTGCTTTCCTTGGAATGTCCATAGACACTATTAACTAGCGTACATTAAAAATAAGTTCAGTCATTTACACACACTGCAGACACTTCCGAAAGGGAGAGACGGCCATTCTGTTTCACAAAGTGCCTCAGCATTGTATAATCTATTCATTTGTACAAATTAGTTCTGTACAATTGTCTAGCATTATATTAGTTGAAAAGAGCATGTAGTACTATTGTAGAAATGCTCTACATTGAATGTAGTTCTCTACAATATATGCGTATAGAAAACTGTTTGGTACTTGCTAAATAACTAAAAGGTTTCTGCACTTTTTCAAATTTTTCATTTTTTTCTTTCTATCATATCGTTTCATACCATGTTTCTAGTAAAGTCGAAATTTGTGAATCGCGGAAACAATTTCTTTACAACGATCAACAGAAGTATCGGTGCTCAAGAATGAATCGCGTTTCAAAATTACGCGTACACGAGGAAAACAAGTCGTCAAAAGATTTATACAGAGAAAAAAAAAGGGTACCACCGTGTTTCAGTATTGAGGTAGCGTAACGTTGCTTTGGCTTAGCGAGTCTTTCTGATTATCTAGAAATATTTCCACTGATTTGGTGGTACTCGAGAGAAAAGTATTACACGCCGAAGAATGAAACTGTACAGTATGATCTTTACACATAGATATTCTGATTTCTCTCTTTCTCTTTCTTTCTCTCTCTCTTTCTCTCTCTCTCTCTCTCTCTTTCTCTCTCTCTCTCTCTCTCTCTCTCTCTCTCTCTCTCTCTTTCTCTCTCTCTCTCTCTCTCTCTCTCTCTCTCACTCTCTCTCTTTCACTCTCTCACTCTCTCTCTATTGCGCGAATATTTTGAGTGCCGACGTTCGAATTCTCATACACATATCATATGTATGATTGTACAATCATCGTACGGTATTGCGATGTCTTTGGTAGAAACTATTTGGTACGTTTGCGCCCATTCGGAAGGTCGGTGCAGAGCCATGAAGTTACAACGAATGAACAGCTTGCAGGGGATAAGGTAGTTCACAGGGAAACAAACATCAACAACAATGATTCCTCAAGTATCAACAACATTAACAACATCCCATTATAACTTATCATCATTATTGTGATCGTCTCTATCGTGATCAGTTTTTTTTTTCTTAAATGTCGTTACAGTCGCTGTCGTTAAGTCTCAGTCTTTCGCCACACCTTCAGCTCGATAACATTTGTAATGGGTAATTCTAATTATCATAGCAATCATTGTCTTCAGCAACATCGTCACTACTGTTACAGTTAATTATTTATGGCCATTGTCAGCGTATCCTTTCTCGCTTCTTCCTATGGCCATCTTTCACTCTATTTCACTAGCTTCATTAGCTTCTCTTCGCATTTACAATAAACGTTCACGCGAATTCTCACTCACTACCGATCAAATCTAGTAATAATCAATCACTCTGGAACTTTTGAACAGAATTATAAATACACACGGATGACCTATCGATGACGAGTCAACGAACAGAGCTAGAAATGCTAGAGAGCGGAATGAAGAAATGATTACTTCCTTTACAATTGCGTACGAAACATGAGAAACGATGATAAATGATACCTTACACGCTTGATCGATCGATAGTTCCGTTACCAATTAAAATTACAAAGTTCCTTAACCGTATAACATCTACTAACGCTTCATACACGTACTTATATATTGCGCGAATATTTTGGTATAAAATGTCTGTCCTTAGTCCACGGTAAATAAAAAGCGAGCCTTTCAAACACGTCCATGCAACTGGTTTCCCTTTTGATAATCTAATTATAATAGTTGCGTCGGTGTATTTGTTTTAAATATATTACGTGTTTATATGTGATCTACAAACATTTAAAATTCATCGAAATAACAGAGGAGAACAAGTATTCTCACGCTCCTTCTGTGCAAAGTAATACATATATAAATACATATATATATACATATATACGTTTTCCTCGTATGTATATATATGTACATATACATATACATATGGCGTATTAGGTCACTGTCTTATAGATGCAGAAATATAGAACGCAGTCTTTCCCTTGTACATAAATAGTTTCCTCGAGAGCAATGGCACTAATATATGTAATTTCAGGATTTCTTACTTTGTGCGGTAAATGGTATCAAAATAGATATTGTTTCGACTATTTGTTATACAGTACAAGTAGACAAATATAGTATAAGAAATATGTAATTGCGTCGAGGAAATGTTTTACAAACTATCGTCACATTTTCAATCTACAAAATCACCGTCCTTAAAAAATCAGAATAAATTAGAATTATTGTCGTAATTACCTATTAACTGATCTTATGGCTTTCGAGGAAAATTATATAGATCGCACAATATTCTGACCGCTCACTGCATTTCGGTATCTATACGAGAGCAATTGATTCAGAATTATTCTTTATAGAAACGCGTAACATGCGGCCTATGCGCGCGACATAAAAATCGATAAAACGCCTTCAAAGTTTCGTCTCGAACATACGATATATAATCGGCCCCTCATTTTTTTTAACAATTTATGCTCGAAATAAATACTCCATATGACCGCATGTTACATTCTTAACAGTATGAAGATACCCTTAGAATGATACTTAAAGCTCTTACAACTTTTACAACACACTTGCGCACAGAGAGTAGTAATAGCTGGGGTTTGGACTAGACGTGATGCGGTTGAAGATGAGGCAGCCTGCTGGATAAGTTGGATCAGGATTTCATACTATTCGCTTCATCGAGTCGCCTTTCTGTTCCTACCCTTAATAAATTTGCAAATTCCATTTCTAATAATTGTCGAGCCTATTCGAATAAAAGATCATAAGTTAGTAGAAGCTATGTATAAGCACTGACTTCTAAATGTAAAACTTACTTGTGTATTTTGTGTTGGGATTTGCAACGCTAGGGCCAAACTATTCGCATCGAAACTGTCATCAAGGGCTATAAGCGCTCCATGTACTCCCGATTCCAAAAGGTTGTTCCCATATTCCTGAAGATACAAAATGTATTTTATTTCAAGTACTTAATAAACTCTAAAAGAAAATGAGAACTATGTTCTCGCCATTACTTTCAGGCCGATAGATTGAACCCATCTTATAACGCGATCGTTGCTCCACACAAGAACATCCACGTTGGCATCTTCTGCCATTTGTCTTCTTTCTTCTAATTGTTGCCTATCATAATTCAGTCGCTTCAAACAGGAAATGCCATACTGCAAACTTGTTCTACAAAAGTTGGTTTCGTTTAATTAAAGAAAATTTATTACTTAAGGTTCTGAGTTTTTTTTTTTTTTTTAAAGGTCTTATTACCTGTGAAAACTATCAACCATTTTAAGTTGACTACGGAGCTCTTTTTTAGTAAGGTGATCCAACATTCTAGCATCAACAAGGCACTCCATGAAAGTGGATCGATACTGAGGCAATCCAAGGCTTGGCAACCAAACATTACCAATCCATTCGTGGTTCATATCACCGAATGCTAAGGTTGTGCGAGAAGTTTTTGGCGCTGATGGGCTTGTGAGTGATACCATTTCTTGGATAGCTAATCTGAGTTTTAATCGGTGGAGATGACAACTGGAACAAGGATTAGTCGATTAAGTATATGATCCTGCATCCTGTTATATAGAAGTTAATCAAACTCATACCTTATACCGATTTCACGTTGTATTTCGGTATCACTAAGGGCACTCATTATTGCACCGCTTTTGACGTTGGCACGACAAGCTGCGACGTACCAAGTAGGCATACCAACCCAGAGTTCAAGCCAAGCCACCACAGTTGGTCCGTTCCATAAAGCGAAGGGTGTTCCAGCTTTCATTGCTTCTGCCAGAAGTTCATGGCGCGAGGAATCTAACATACTACCAAACATACTAGGACTGAAATAAATTATATTAACTGTGTTTATTACATATATACGCGTAGAGTACTTACGTAATGCTTTACATCATTACCTTTTCTTTTTCCTACGATCAAAGTCACTCTTGCTGCCCATAGTTCCAGCTACAGCTACGCTATCACCGTAATCAGGATCAGCAGGTGTACTTGCTCCTCCCATTCCTGTCATATCTCCGGGCATTGGCGTGTCTTTTCCTTTTATCTTTTATAAAAATTCTCTTTTATAGGTACTTGCATTCTCTCTTAAGGTATTCAAGTAGTAACTTCTTCACTAACCTTCTCTTTCTTACTGAAGAACCTGCCAAGGCTGCTCTTAATACTTTTCTTCTTTTGAGCTGCAGCCACTGCTGCTGCCGTAGCTGGACTCATGGTGGCTTGCATGTGCAAGTGGGAACTAGACAGCTGTCCAATTGGCAATCCGACACCAGACAAGTTGTTCTTGTGCAAACTGTCCTGGCTACTGTGGCGTGAGGACAATGGGGAAGGGGGAGTCCCAGAATTGAGTGCGCCGTTGTTATGTTGCCCATGCCTGCTGCATGGAGCGCTAATCTAGTTTCTATTTCTACTCTAAATAATGCATTCTGGCCCACACAAGGACACTATTCGCCTTTACTCTTCTGCTATGTTCTATGTACTTTATGAAGGTTGTTTTCAGATGTGTCTCAAAAATACTTTGTATTATGTGAAGGAAACATCTTTACTTTTTTACTTCTTTACTAGGTACATTGCTGATCTTCTTTGTGCACCTTAGATCACATGAGGTGACACATAATTAAGGAACTTACTGAGCCAAGTGAATTGCATTACTTTAAAAATATTAGCAATGGGTATGATCGTTTTACGCACTTGTGTAAGTTTATAGCGTGTAAGCGTGAACGCTATATAGCTCCAGATGACATATAACAATGATTATAAACTTCTTTGCATGCAGAAGTTTTTAATTGCATCTACGTCTAATCGAATAACGTATATAAATATATGTTGTGATTTTATGAATATCGCTACAAGCTCATGTTACTATGAGTCTAAACAGAAAGCAATATCAATGACTTCATCTAAAATTGTGATCTATCCCCAAATAGTGAGAAGAAGAATTTTGTAATACCTACTCAGTATTACAGGCAAGGCATAAAAACCTGGAAATATAGCTGAACACTGCTTATGAGATGGTATTGCCGTATTAGATACTCGTTGGTGCAAAGATACAGAAGGACTGTCTGTTAATATGTTCTACAAACAAATATTTTCGTTTGATTAAAACTATAAATTGTTTTAGTCTCGCACATTGTATCAAACGATTATGTCGATCTATATCTTTGCGTTCTATTTTGTAAAAAACAACCTTATTCGGGCAGGAGATCGAGACGCAGTGTTTATTCGATGCAATTCTCTTGGCTGCCTAAATTCCCTCGTTTGTTTGAGACAGCGATGTTTGTCGTGAACTGGGCAGGCTTGAATGTACGATGGGTGGAAGAAGCTACTATCAGTTTCTCCCGGGGACTCATTTCTATCAGATCTATCAGATGATTCGTCCGTACCACTGTGCTCGAAAATTGGGGCTGTAGGCATGTATGTAATACCGTGCATACTATTCATCGGTTTCTTTCGAAATAACAAGATCAAAAAGAATAACAGAAGGAACGTCTACAGAAGATCGTCTCAATAAGTCCCTTTCACCAAGCAAAAGGTACAAAAAGGTTCCTGTTACCATCGATATCACTTATGTCGACCTCAAGGTTGTTCATTTCATGCCCACATGGACCACTCAAATATGTCGTGCACAGCGGCATACGTTGCGGATTACATGCAGTACTACAATCTTTAATTAACCTGTGAGCAGGAAAACCACTGCTGGGAAATCCAGTCTGTCCAGTGCGCCTGGCAGCATAAACAACGCATAATACCACTTACAACATCATTACTTTATTTTTGGCAATCTCACCTCTACATATGTAAGGACTTCGATAAATTTAATAGCACATTGAAAAGATTCTATATACAAGAAATATAACTCTTATTTCACAGCAAAGTAGACAAATGGGCGAATAAACTTTTTAGAACGTCCTCATTGTCAGAGATGTGGTTGCTAAAGTACCCCTTATAATAATATATTTTACTTTACAGATAATGTCCGGGTCTGTTGATATTAATTTTTAAAAAAATTGAAAACGTACCTTTTGAGCTCCTCTTGACTATGAGCAAGTGCCTGTACTACGCGTTCCAACCTGAGTGATCGAGCGGTTAATGGTGATGCCGCATCGCTGCCACCACTTCCTGCACCACCAGTGCTGTCTCTTTCACTCACTGAATGCAATTCTTCGCCTGATAACTGTAACTGCGAAATTACGTATACATCACCTTCTGACTTCTTAAGTAATTAATGCTGGATACCTCAAAATCCAACAGTGACTGACCTGGCTTGCAGGAAGAGATTCTGAAAGTTGGCCTGGACTAGTTAAAGAGGCAGCGTACTGGTGGAGATGTGCTGGAGACATTGACGCTGGTGCCTTTGATTAAATAACAAACGTTAGAATAATAGATCAAGTAAAAATAAAATTATTATTCTAATTAAGTACATAATATACTTATTGTGTACTTACAGTGTGATACTTATGCAAGTAATCCCTATTAGGACTATGATGTGATTTTGGTGTGGATCGTCCGCTTAGTGGTGGCGACGCTCGTTCAAGACTTCGTCCCCTCGCTAATAAATTCATATGTTCAAGACTACCAACACGAGATTCTAATTCTTCTGCGCGTGCTTCGGTGCTTTGTTTCTCCTCCTATAATATTAAACTTAAGGTTATAATACGTACTCGCAAAAAAGAAAAAAATATCATACACAAAAGTATAAATGTTCTATTACCTGAATCAACCTAATCTCATTATTAATTGCATCTAATTGTTCTTGTAACATTAGCGCTAATGTTTGGGCATCCGTGTGTCCTGTCGGACTAATTACATCAGCTGCACAGCTGAAGAGACTTTCATTGTCTCCGTCACCTTCCGCATCGCTGGAGACATCAAACGCTTGCTGTACGTTAGCAAGCACATGTGCTTGTTGTAATTTCTCCCATTCTTGTTCTGCTAGAGTACGGGCAACATAATTCTACAAAAAAACACATGATTATATTTTATCCGTATAACTTTATCATAAACCTTTATATTTAAAAGATATACTTTTGACGTGTCGTCGTCAAGTGCAGGTCGTTTGGCTGTTCTTCTTGGTAAAGAATGCGTATCAAAGCTACTATGACTCGCACTTCTGCAGAAAGATCCAGGATCAACTGCATTGGGAGATAAACTTCTAGTCAAAGCATCCGTCTGTTGAATATTAAATGCGATTTCCTGTTGAAGCATCTGCTTCTTCACGTTATCAATTTCAAGCCGGGCTTTTCCTAACTCCTTCACTATTTCTGTCTTTTCATTCTGGAGATCTTCCGCAATTTTTCTTGTCTTTTCAAGTTCCTGCGTCAGAGCATTCTTCTCTTCCAACGCGTGCATCCTTTCCTTCAGATGCACTTGTAGTCTTTCGTTCGATTCTGAATGAATGGAAAAACAAAAGTATGAATACGAGAATATTTTAATAGGTGTAAAGAGAAACAAACATAAATTACCAGATAAGAGTTTATCAACTGTTGTACTAAGCCGCGTGTTATGTTCTTCGTTCATTTTAAGTCGCTGGTTGACACGCATCACTTCTGCATTCTTTTCTTCTAATTGCGTTTCTAATCTTTGTATCCTGTCTTCCGCACTGCCGTGCCTTTCTTGAGCCTGCTTATTAAATAATTCATATAATTAATATCATTTGTCTGGATGAAATGAAACGTGTGGCTTATCTAAATTATCCTTCCCTTAAAATGCAAATATATGAGCTTAACAACTATTTTAGATTCAGAACGAAGACGAGACGAATCTAGTTAGTGTAGAATGAACACGTGCCTTGTACATATTGTTATAAGAAAACGTGATCGGAGAAATGAAACTATAAAGTACTAACAAGCTCTGAAAATAATCACATCGATTGTGTTGCTTAGTATATTTAGTGTTATACTGAAATTGGATGGATTATTTTTGACACGAGAATCGTACAATTTCCAATATTACCTTCTGAATGTACCCACGGATCTTTATACGGATATTAAAACTGTAAGAAAAGACTGAGTAGTGTTTGTTGTTTGCATAGCACATAATTAGGTACTGCGTGAACAGTGATATAATATATGCAACAAGAAGACACCGCTGAGAGTTTAGTATTGTGAACTGAAGGAGAGAGAAAATTGTATCCAAGAAGAAGTATTTGAGTGGCAAGCAGTTTAGACAAAGATATATTTTTGGGGAGAGTCGATAGAAGTGCAGAGGAATAAAAAAAGGACAAACTAATGATGCAACGTCTTAATTCCCCTGCGTACCTGGTTGGGCCTCCTCACCTGCGTCAGAGCCTCCATCCTCTGCTTTAATTGCTCTTCCATTTCTGGCAACTTGGAATACTGTGCCAATTTCTGTTCTGCCAGTTCCAGTTTCTCCTGTATAGCTGCTATCTTTTCTTCTTGGAGCTAAATATGCGATCGAATCAGTCGAAGAACTCGTAATAAATTCCACAGATTTATTTTAACCGTAAAATACCTTTAACTGAGCCTTCTTGTGCTGCAGCTCCTGTTCCAGTTTCTCGTTGAAATCATGCAAACTAGTGGACTCTCGTTGAGCATTAAGGTACCGTTTCTCGAGTGTCGCTATCCTTTCTTCTTGGTCTACTTTTTGGGCGGCATTTTCACGCAAATCTCTTTGCAATTTCACATTGTTCTCTTGGGTCTTCAGCAGGTCTTTCTGCGCCTTCGATAGGGTTTCTTCTAACTCTGCCACACGTCCAATTAATTCTGCCACCCGCCGTTGCCATGTGCTCAACTCTGAGCTCTAAAATAAACATTTCATTTCGTTATTATTCAATGTTACTGCATGTTTCTGACTATAGTTGTATGCTTGTAACAAGAGTATCGAGAATAGTGTTATTCATATCAAGGATAGTACAGCTACTATGCAGTCTGTAACCAGACAGAAACTTTTGTCATTTGTCCTCGAGTCGTGTGGGGTAATATGCGACAAACTGTCTACTGTAGACGCACTGTATTCAACCGTAAATTGTATATGTGTCAACATGGTACAGAAGAATGTATCGTGTCGGTCTATAATTGTTATAGTAAAAAGTCAAGCTGTTCATACAAAAATATTTGCACGGGGGAAGTTCATTCTTAATCCACTAAACCATGCGTATACGAAACGTCGAACATAGTCGTTATAGTCATTCCACACATGCCTTGGGTTGCGCCATTAAGAATGGCATATCAACGAGGATAGAAGTAATTCAGAAGTTGTGCAACGAAATTACAAAATTTCACATGATTTCTTGTCGACTGATTCTCGGGAAATAACTTGAAAAGTTGCTTCAAAGGTGCATTAAAAGAGTTCTATCGGAGTCAGAGATTCGATTACTCTTAAAATACGGCACAATCTTGTCGTCGGTCGATCATGCACCATAATAGAAAAACGCATAGAAAAGTTTCTATCTGTTTAATGTATAAACGGTTCGCCAAACCGGTGTCGCTTAAAAACGCATGCAAAAGGAAGGGGTGGAAAATTTATCTCGTAACTCGAATACAGTATTTGCTATGGTACCTTTATAAAAAAAATTCTACAATCCGCAATTTCGAAACACGGAAATGGAGCACGCCCTCGTTCCATGTTTCTCAGCAGACTCGGATAAGTAAAATGTAGCAAGAGAATACTGCCGGATATCAGGTGTAGGACGGACTACGCTTTGATTAGAAGATTGTGTAAAAGAATTTTCATCAAATATCTACCTGAATCTTCTTAAGAAACAAGTAACCATACGTACGGTGAACGATTTTGCTCGGAGTGACGCGGTTTCATACCTGTTTGTCAAGGGTGGCCTGCAAATCTATTACACGCGCAGTTGAATCCTGGTCCGCTGGGTCCAGACTGCCATTGCTCAGTCTACTGCCGGTCTCTGTCGACCTCTCGGTACCTAATTTTTGTATCGACTGCGGCTGAGGTTGCTGTTGTTGCTGTTGCGCCGGCTGTTGTTGTTGCGGCTGCTCTTGCTGGCCTGCTGCCTGCTCAGTCTCATTCTGCCCGATCACAACACTACATTCAGAATGCCTCGCTCGCATTGCCTGTCCTGCATCGCCGCGCGATTTCCCAACTACTACAGCTAGACAGCTACGCGACTAAGCCACTACCGTGCACTAATGCAGACGCACTCTTATGGATGCAACGATCGAGGTGAATGACGAATACACGTGGCAGCCGAACGTCTGTTCATTAGTACAGATTCGCACCCTGCGATGATATTACAGTGGGCGAAAAATATTCGTACAGCCAAAACGAGAACTCGACAGACTAGTTTCTTTACAAGTTATTTATAATATCGTGTTAATAGTAACGACCAAATAGCCTTTACATTCGAGATATAAAAAGGCTTCATATATGAGATATAAAAATATAAAGAACAGTTCTTTTTGTCTCCACATAATCGCTGTAGGAATACATCAGTCTCTCATTCTATATGATTCTGAATGCATCATGATTATAGTCCTAATAAAAGTTTGATCCTTTCTGCGAAGAAATTCGGTATGCATTAACTTCACGTTTGTATCAATTACATAATTAGCTTTAGAAAACGACTCTTCCATTGACGAGTCGACGTTACGTGATACCGGACATCTTGTTGTATAGTATGAGAAAGGATCAGAAGAGATTTTTCTTTTTATGAATTATGGAATGAATTCTGCGTCGTTGCAGAGCGTCTCAACCATGATACGCGAGTTTCGAATGATCGAATGGCTTTCAGGATCTCGAGAGAGCTGAAATCTGTGACCAATGACTTCGGAATCGATCAATAACCAACGGCGAGATTAGAAGCGTGTATCGCAGAGAGAACGATAGGGTTCGATGACGCATTGAACGGAGTTTTATCATCGCTGGCGAGATATGCTGAATTATATCAAAACCATGAGCATGCATAATGAACGAAAAAAAAAAGAAAAGAAAAGAAGAGGTCGCATGGATGCAGCTTTCACGACGCTCAAATACGTGAAACACCTTTCATGTATCCATGATGATTGTGAAGTATGAGGGGGCAGTGTGTGTGAAATATTTGTGAGTGCATATTATGCATGGTTGGTGTGCGGTATATCGTATCCACGTTTCTTGGCTACCTTGTTCTGTTGCTGGCCGTCTTCCGTTTGTCCATTTTCCTTCGGCCTGTCCTCGATAGCCTTAGGCGCGTGCCCGCTCAATTTGTATTGCTGGAGCTGCGGTTGAATTCATTTAAACGATCAATATCACTGGTATTATTCAATCGCTGTGACATAGTTGAAACTTCTTTGGACTACTTGATCAACAACGGTAATAATACTTAGGGAAAGCGGTACCTCATCTTTGGTAATGGCTAGTTCTTCCTCTAGACTCTTGTTCCTCTCTTGTGCCACGCGCAGACGATCTCGTACCTGAAAATCGGTTGACAGTTACTAATTCATATTTGACTATAAATCTCGAAGACTTAATTACGAGAATTTCAAGATACGATTAGAATCCTCCATACACCTGAGGATCTGCTATACACTTCTATAAAGAGTGATACTTCTTTTCGCGTAGGAACAAAATTCGCTGTTCGAAATTCAAAGTTTCTATAGTTCGTTCTCATCTGAGCTTCATCTGTCTACCCCTGCAAACATTAGTGGTAATCTACTTGAATCGATCGGTTCAGGATTGAATCGGAATAGTTTTCCATCCTCCCCGAAGGTTGCTGCAGAGTCAATGTCGCCAAACAATAGATCAGAAGTTCTTACTTTCTCATCCAAAGCCTTGTGGTGCTCGAACAGACTTTTCAGAGCTTTAAGCACTTCGGCTTCGGACGATACTCCAGATTGAGCGACCGCCTGCCTCTTCACCACAGTCATCCTGAGAGATCGTTCGTGTCGCGAGACCAGACATTCCAAATGTTCCAGTAGGAGCTACAGAAAGCAACAGACAATCGTGACAATGAGCAATATCGTGGGAACAAGTACCGTATTCAAACACTAAAAAGTATTAGACCACGTTCTACGTACGCGAGTATTATTCCGCTCCGCTTTCAGCTCCGATATCTCCTCGTCTCTTGCCAGGATGCCCTCGCGGGCTGCTGCGAGTTCCTTTGTTAACTGGGAGAACTCCTAAAATCAGAAACGGGGAATCGTTTACTACGCGTCTCACGGGAATACGTTGCAGAATCGCATTAAAACTTTCATCAATTTTCTTCACATTTACAGATAACAAGCTCTCTTCGCAAACGTTACAGAATTCTCTAACATTCAACGAGTGCCGAGTCATCAGCGTCGTTCACGATCTTAACCGGACAGCTCGAGGCATCGGGACCATTCTTTCAAAAGATGTAATTCATTCGACGTTGTAGAGAAACGCAAAGAATTAAAAAGGAACGCATTAAGGACGGTTTGAAATCATTGCACAGAAATAGCTCATATAAGACGCGCTCTTTCATAGAGTCAATCGTCAGAGAGTTCCGCCACAAAGTTCGCGGAAATCACCGACGGGAAGCTGCACTTTCATCTTCGCGCGCGTCACTTTCGCTCGGCGTTCTAGCTGAATGTTGCACATTTATTTATAAATACCGCTGATCGATACCGAGTTTCGCTGTTGGAAAACAATGCCACCCACCACCCACTTTTCCGCTGAAAAAGAAAACAATCCCTTCCGAACTCGGACAGAAACTACGCCGACCAACACGTTCGCCACCGGCATTTCTTTCAATAACACTCTCCGCGGTTGCAATATTTGATTAAATAAGACATATCGTCTTCGCAAAATGCAAATAATAATCAAGAAACAAAATCTCCGCGACTTCCTCCGCATTATACCACGCGTTACAATATTACATGAAAACACGTAAGTGTAATTTACTCCTGGGAGAAAATATGAAACATTGTTGAAATATGCAACATCCCTAACGAACGTGTTAAACTTCAATATAAAATCGAAGCAAACCGTCGAATCCCAAAAGTCATAATTCTAATCCAAACAAGAATCCGCGACGTTAGTTGAAAAACTCGAGAACGTTCAGACCCGAAGAGTCCCATTCGAGTTCATTCGAAATTCCAATTTTCAATTTTAAGGGTTCCAAACCTCGTAAGTTCGGTCCTCGAAGAACGGGCGTCGAGTTTAAAGGACAGCAGCCCTCCCAATTAAGGAACCGAGCGACTTTATTCCGTAATACAAACTTCGGTAATCTCGACTAGTCCGCCGGAGAGAGCTGGGTAGGAAGAGAGTGACGGAGGGAGAGCGAGAAAGAGAATTCTATCCTGTTTTCCCCTTTATCCCGAGCACTTGGGAAGCTCCAATTTCCGCGGGACTCGGAACGGAAAGCTGGAAACACCTTGAACGGGTTAAAAATTGACCGATTAACGTCCATTACAGGGGAAACGTTTCCGTTTACATCGAAACGGCTGGGGTGGAGGCCTTTAAGCCGGCGGATATCGTCCTCGAACGGAGAGGAATATCGATGCTTCTCGCAAAGAACTCATTATCCCGGAAGAGGCTGATTAATTACAGACGGCAGGGGAATCCTATTAGCCCATCGACAGTCGCTGCGAGCGAAATTGTCGGGAAATAGGGCGCGGAGTTTGGCTACACGAAGAAGGAGGATCCTGATTTAAATAACAAGTTTCAGAATCTGAATGATTTCAGCCGACTCCTCGGGACCACCTTCCGAACGTTGTTCGCGATCGGAGATTGCGTATTGCAAGAGCTAATGAACGGTTCATCGTTCGTGGCACGAATATAATAATCTTCGAGCTAATAATCTCGCTCGATACCGAACGCGCGATCAATCCCGCAACGGAGATTAATCCGTGTGTGACTTGCAACGATGCCCGCTTAAATTTCACAAAATTCAGGACCCGGTAGTGAGATTCTCGCGTGTAGAGTGGAGTTTGATTCGTGCACGGTTTGACGAAATGAAAGAATAGAAAGAGAGAAGAAAATAAACATACGAGAGCGGAAATATCATTTTCAGTTATTTTCATACGAGTGACACCAATGGATTGCTAAGATTCTCCTGATTAAAATGAGTCCAAACACGACACAAATTGGTCTAGTTTCATCGACTTGAAATATTTACATATTTAATTTTATTACTTGTATTAAAATTAGTCCGATTTGCGTCTTGTTTGGGCTCGTTTTAATCGATCTCAACTATCCGTTGGTGGTAAAATGGTAAAAATAGGGCTACAGTTATAGAAAATGAAATTTTCCGTTAGATGTTTACTTCTATAGTCGCAGCATTCTATTTTGAGATTGTTTCCTTTCTTTTCCTTGTGTTGATTCTTTATTCCTGTCTGCTGAGATGACTTCGTCGAACTCGAGGGACTGATTGGTCAGAGTGGTGATGAGTCTTGGAAATTTAAACATACGGATTCTAGTGAAATTTAAGTGAAGATTGCTGTGTTTAAGTACCTGGCCTTTTCACGAAACGAACACGATCGTAACAATTTCCCGGCGAACACTGCCGTGGGAACCTTCGACGAGCCGGCGTGATGGTTAACATTTGATCCGCCGGCGAACGAATTAATGATTTGTTATTGTACACCGGGCGAACGTTTAACCGCGGCTATTCAGCTCGTTCATCGCCGCGATTAGTAACAAGAAACTAATCCCCCTCGAGCGGGAACATAATCTAGTTACGGGTGCGTTTCCACGAATAAAGAGGAGCAACAAAAGCCGCGTCGCGAGCACGGCATTGTTCGATTCCGAGGAAATTAACGACGTCTACCGTCTTCGCTTCGTCTGATCGCGGGCGACCGATTCGTTCGTAGCTTTCCGCGAGAAAGTTGAAGCTCGTCAACTGCGCCCAATAGGAAAACCGCTCCCGAATCGATAAGTTCCTCGTAAGTTTTCTTACAGCGGGTTACTGATTTGAGTATAGTTTCTAATATTGTGTAACATGACGAAATTTCTGCAACAAAACGCCTGATCATCTGAATATTCTACAACTATTGCATAGAAATTGATCATCCCAGTAACAATAACGATACATTGATAGATGCAATTAAGAACAAACCATTGTTATACGTTCATCGTACTTTCGAATCGAAAGATTTCTCTTTGATCTAACAAAAGAACCTTTTCAACCAACACGCGCCGATTTTAATGAAACTTATGTGAGATAGTTGTGAAGAAAATATTTGACACGTATTTGTCCTTATCGGCCAACATCTACTTTGAACGAATGAAAACACCCCTTAAAGTTGACGGTTGAAAATATATATTTTACAATATCTCTGAAACTACGGGATAGAGAAAAGAAATTATTTCTTTAAATTGTCCGCCTCGAAATGAACGATTTAGATTTCTTTTCTACACACCCTAGTTTCACAGATATCAAAAATATATTTTCAACTCTGAACTTTAAGGGGTGTTCTCACTCGTGTGGAAACTACGTGTTAAATATTTTCTTCGTAACCACGTCTCACAGAAGTTTCATTAAAATCGGCGTGTGCCGGTTGAAAAGGTTCCCTTGTAAGATTTTATGACACACAAGGTAAGAAATTTGTATAAACATTCACGATTCAGTATCGAATAAGACGGAAACAGCGCAGGCGTGAAACGTTCATTCTGTGTCCGTTAAATGGACACGATGCGAGCGTTTGCAGCGTGAGATCGGAAGGATTCCAGATAACGATGTCGCGTCGTTAATTGCTGTCCCGCGCGGAATACGTGTCCGGCCGTGGAAACGATGTTTCCCACCGCGGGCACGCGGAAAAAATTCCTTTTAATTGCCGGCGCGGCTTCTTTCGGCTACTTGTTGCGCGCCCAAGGAAATCGCCGAATAAATAACGGCGGACAGGTGTCTTTCGCGATGATCCGGGACAGTCTCTGTTTAACCAGTTACCTGTTTTCTACGAGTACACTCGCCATGAACAGATGGCAAAGTTTCGTTTATGACGAGTATACTCGTCCGAAAACAGGTAACTGTTTAAGGGAATATTCACTTTTGGAACAATTCGATATATATTGCTCAAATGAAGAGTTTTGTATAAATTATTTGTAGATAGTAAATTATTTTTCAACGAAGTCTCAACTGTTAACTGGTTAATGACTTGATTCGAAACGATCGGCCTTGCCAATAAACGAGCGTCAATCGATTGTGCCGAAGAGGACAGGTGTTCGACGCGCGAACGATTTCACGGATAAAGAAAGCTATATTCACCGCGCGCATGATAAAACAAATTGATTCGGGAGGAGCGTCGCGCTGATACATATTAATCGATCGGCACCGATTAACGGGGGCGCTAAATATTTATTCCGCTGTAACGATATTACAGTCGTCGCGTGGGAAATATCAATCGATGCGAATACGTTTAATTAAACTTTCGCAAACGAACATTATTAATGCTCGGTTGCAGTGTGACAAGCGGAAATTATTGCTCGTTCCTTCGAACCGGATCATTTAAGCTCGGTCGCCGCGCGGTTTTTTTGGATTTCAATGGAAACGAAGAAAAAAGCAGTTTCATTCGAGAATCTGCAGATCGGCGTTTCGTATAGGAATCAAGGAAACCGAGTACAATTTCTTTCGTCGGGAAGTGCGTATCGATTTCGCGGCGGAGTCACGATGTCATCGAAACAGCATCGGGACAAGCGATAATTTCCACGCGATATCGATCGGCGCGCGATGCGTACGTAAGATGGGATTTAAACTCGCGTGCGGACATGCAGTTTGCGCCTACGGTGCAACGGACTGTGAGAGTTATGCAGCTGCAGTTCGTTAGAAGTGCACGACCCCTGGCCGGCGTGGATTGAGATATTGAAATTCGCGTTCTCGCCAGGGGAAACGGACGAGCGAGCCACCGTTTCCTGAAAACAAATTGCCCTTACAGTCCGGAAAATTTGTGGAGATTTAATCTCCGACAGATTTCTTTCAGCGTTTCTTCCTAATTACGGAACCCAATTAAATTGAATCGTATCCTACACACGCTACATTCGATTCCACTCCACCGTAGAATCCGAATTATCTCGAGAACGATTTTTGCACGGAAAACAATTTAGTTCCTCGTTCCCAGCATCTATACGAAACCGAACGAGATACAATAAGTTCGGTAATTAACCACTTAACTGTGCTACTTTTGAATTGCTTTTGAATCCCGTAGCATCGCGGAGTTTTCTATCAACTATGGGATTATCCGAGCGCGCAGTCCATTAGAAATATTATTAGAGACACCGGCGTGCCCTTTTCTATTCAGCCGCGAGTGGTTGCTAAGAGGGTCAACGATTATCAGCAATTGGCCGACGCGAAAACTCTTACCGATTACGCGATTATCCAGTTAGCCGCGTCGTCGAAAGGTTCCCGCGGAACGGGCCGATCGTTTGGCTTAATTCCCCCGCGCTCGACCGTAGAAAATAATTAGACCCGGCCACGCTCGCTAGCTCGCTCGCTAATTAACCGGTCGTCTAGTTGCACGTCCTATTTTCGGCCGGCCCGCGCGCCGCTTATCACTCGGCTACGTTCATTCATTTAATCTTTATCGTTCCGTTTTCCAACGTCCGCCGACCAGTTCCACGCGCGGAATGGGAACGCCGTTTGCGAAAGACGCCCCTTCGAGTTGTATTAACTCGACGCTGATCACATTCGCGAGGAAACAAGTGGGTTCAGGGGGCGGAGGCGGAGAGCGGCTCGCGCATGTGCGCGTGCTCGCGTCACGATTATTGTTATCAACTCGAAAGTAAAAGAGATCTGCGGGAAAGATACGATTCGATACGACCCGATAAATATTCTCCCCCTTTTCCGGCAAACCGATGACCTCTCGCGGAATAACGAAGGAGGTCGAACGAAACTGTATCGAGACCGTTGGATCATTTATTCTTTCTCCCTCGGCGCTCCCATTGTCGCGTACAATGAAATCGGGAACGTCATTTCGAAAATATCCGATCGATTTGCGAGTTGCCGGAGAAAAGGAAATCCTAAATACCCTGAGGTATTACCTAACGAGGAGATACTAAACCCCGAGGACCATGACGACGGAGGCTCGATGAATTAGAAATGAGTAAAACGCTTCTATCGGAGTCACTGACCATTTCCAGCTACCGAATCCTCCTAAATTCCAGCAACAGACTTCAAAATCGAACGGAGATCATCGCGAGTGAACCGAGGTGGAGGATCAAAGCAGTACCGGTGTACTGGCCGCGGAAAATCGTCGGCGGGCACTGATCGCGAGGAACGGGAGCAGGCTGAATGTGCCAGATGCGGACGAAAGCCAAACTCAATTATTCGCAAGGTAATGGGGCTCTATAAATAGTGGACGTCGGATGCGTACTTACACGCGCGGCCGAATGGTACACTGTCGCGTGAAGAATGCTCGGGGGATCGCAGGCAGCCGGTGGTATCGCGATTCCGACCGTTCCGATGGATTTTCGAGACGCCGGTGTCCCGTTCGTGAATGAAATTAAGGGAAAATGTGGGTCAGTGGGCCGTGAACAAGGCGAAGAGAGGCTCGACGTCGAGTCTTTCGCGTCACGCCGCACAGCTCGTAAGGGACCACCCGTAACGCTTTACGAGTTGTAGAACTATGTTTGATACCGAATGGTCAAACGATGATCGTAACATGCGGTGCTGTCGTCTTTTACCACGATACGGCTCTGTCGTAAAATCTGTCGTACCGCGGCTTGTATTCGCGTAGGTCGGATTGGAACGTGCACGGCCGTGGGACGCAATCGGTTGGAACGATTTCCTCGAGGATTTCAACTTGGGAACACCGATGTCGCAGGAATCCGAACGGAATGGAAGCTGCGTAACTTCGGAAAACGAGGCTAAGCTCTTTCGTCGAAACCGGCGCTTCCCCTGTTTCTCGAAACGCGTAGTTCCGGGATAACACTGCCGCGCCTCTCGCGACGACGTTCATCGAAAGATGTTCGTATCGATCCTCGGCAAGATAAATACTACGAACGTTATCTATCGATGGGAAGCTCGCTGTAGACCGATTTCCTTTCGAACAGACCGAATCTTGGAAGACTCGAGAGGTCGACGATCATTTCTGCAAGGTCCGAGCGTCTCATCGTCATCGATTAATTGGTACCAAGGACCCTCCAAGAACATATTAACCGACAGCGATTAACGTCAAAGGATGCTCGCGGGGAGCGGATGCCTCGAAACGATAATAAAAGCCGAGGAATTTAATATCGGGCAGGGTCTGGATATCGGAGAGAAATTCCAATTTACATTTCCTAATTTCTATCGTCCTCGGGAGATCCAACGGGGCCCGGGGATCGTGTAAAAGCTCTGCGTCGATCACCGGGCGGCGGCGCACCCTCCTACCCCTTCACCCTTTCCCCTCTTTCGCTGCCGGACCCCGTCCAGCTCGTAAAACCGTGAAAGAGGATACTATTCGCCGGCGGTATTTAGCGCGGCGAAGGAATCCTCCGGCCAGTATCGTGTCTCATTACTATTTTAATAGTATGAGCTGGAAGCATGCAACGCGCAATAGCCGCATAATAATGAGCGACCGTCACTTTATTACGTGACTTAACAGTAATCCCGCGTGTCCGGAGGTAAAGAAGTCTCCGCCCCGCGGCCGTTTCATTTCCAATGACTCCCCCTCCCCTGAATCTTCGAATTCTTCGAGCTACGGACTCTTCTTCATTAATATGAGTCCCGCGGCAGGGAAACAAACCGTCGGATCGTGCGCCTCGCCCGTTGTCATCGACGCATCGCGACAGACCCCTTTCCGAGACGGTCGTACGAACGACGCGACTACGTACGGTTGGTGGTCACTCGATGTCTAGTGGAACGGCACAGGGACGACAGGTGTCTTTCCAGTTTATGGTTTTATAGTTTTGATTGGTTACGCGCAACCGTACCGATGAACAGCAAATTGGAGAATAAAACTAATAGAAAATTGGATGGAGAAGAATGGAAACTGATGGATAAATCGAATCTCTCAGACTAGCTATTAAGTGATCTCCCGACTGTACGCATCGGTGCGTTATCTCGTCGATACCACGCCTAGAACGACGGTGAAACGTTACTAACGCGCAGCATTTGCAGGTTGTCCTTATAAAATAACAGCGTGGATTGGCACGATGCACTGCGGTGCTCTTAACAAATTGCGCGCCGATTTTATTCCGAGAAAATCGTCGGTGAATCTCGGTATTCGACTACTTTGCTACCGAGCATTTAGAGTAGCTTGTTCAGGATTCCTTGTTAAAATTGGAGGAGCACGTTTCTTGAGAGAATCTTTCATTGTAGCCGTACGAGTACACAAGATTCTACAATTAGTCGCAAGAACACGTTCGCAGATTTACTTAAGCGTGTAACTTTTTGAATGGGTTTCGATTCGTCCGACAGTTCTATCGTTAAGTTATATGAGAAAAGATGATGGCAGTTTCACGGTATCCGGCGCGAAATTTGTCAAGGCGTTCTCCAATAGCGACGACCGTGCGAAGACTGAGCTAGCGTCGCATCGCAGTTGAAAAAATCGATTTACTTTGGCTCGCAACGCCATACCATGCCACCCCGAGAAGGGACGAATTTACGACATCACCTAAGTATTTATGGCTTTCCCCGTTTCCGAGTCCTGCGGTGACAAAAGCTGGTTGATCGAAGGCGTTCACGGTCTTTTACAGCGACGTAACATTATTGCGGTGCGGTGTGTTCGTGCATATTGTCAGACGGAACGATGAATAAAAGACAAACGAGTTTTTCCGCGGCGCGGCCGCTATGAAAATTCCAGCTTCATTTGAGATTAGTAAAAAATTGTTTGCACGGGCGTACGACGCGCGGAATCGGCCCGGCGAACAGAGGATAGGTCAGTTCACGCTCCTCCTTTGCGCACATGTGCCCACCTGGCACCCGTAATTTGCATTTATATTAATTCCCCAGCGTTTATTTTCATCGAATCGGTTAAATACACAGCGGACGCGAAGGGGAAACGCGAAACGATCGGTCGCCCTCCCGTAAAGCAGAAATTTATGCCGCCGACTGTACCTGAGCAACTTCGACAGCGATTTTACGATCTACATACCCGCTGCTGGAATTGTATTATCAATACTGCCAATAAAGACGGACGCGGTACTTCATTGTGATTGATAATTGGTGCGTTTATAATCTGGAGCTCTATTGATCAGTCTCTGATACAAAAATTGAACCGATCATCTTAAATTTTGCGTCGATTGATTCCATCGATGAACCAATTATTTATTTATCCTCTCGCAATAAGGCAGAAGTAGACGATGAATCATTATATCGTATCATCAGTCACTGAAACTGCAACGATTTCACTCGAACGAATTTTTTGATAGAGCTCGTTTCGTTCTATAGTTCCAGCAGGATCATTTGACGTGATTCCTTGCAAAATGCAGCAAACAACGTCATGAATCACCGTCGGTTGAACATTGAAGCTAGGGGAAACTCTAGCGAGCGTTCGTAGCGCTATATGAGTCGAGGAATACGTTCATTAGTCACTCGGGAATGAGCCCGTTATGACTAATCGAAGGTCTCCTCTTTCACCCTCGGTCCTACTCAAAGCTGTTTCGCGAGTATATCACTGTTCCCGGTAAAGACCATAGTTCTGTTTGCTCTCTAACTCATGACGAACAGTTTCCAGGAGTCCGTAATATGCAGCAGATGTTTACGGTGCGGCTTGGCTACTGTGCAAACACCAACCTCCGCTGCCGCGGCGCAGATAACGTATTACGTGTCTTCCCGTAAAAATTCACGGTGTCTATTCTCCCCGCGGAGTGTCTTTCACAACGAGACATAACAAACACTCTCCCAGAAACCAGAAGAAGCCGGCTCCGGTCTACTTTACTTTGCTCGTATCTTAGAAACAAAGCGTCGATGTCCGATACTACATTCTCAAGCTCCCTGGATAACGCAGCATTTCAATTTTCACTATAAGAAACTATGAGAAAATTTCAAAAGAATGGCATTAAAAAATAACAACACTAATCTGGAAAGGGGGAATACAAAAACGACGTCAAAGTACAGAGGATCGCACGTTTGAACTCTGGGTACAAGGTATATGCAACGATCCTAAACAATAGATTAATAAAGAAAGTAAACGGAAGAACATACTGCTATAAGAAACTATCATTTCTGACCCCCATGTACAGACAATAGAAACACATAGAATTTCAACGGTAGAACCATCGAATCTTTCCTTTCTTTCCCGATGAATCAACCTTTATGGCTATCTACGAAGAAACAAAAGTCAATAAGCAGTTTCACTGTCGAACAAAACGAAATCACGAATTTCTAAATTGTTCCAATTGCAAATCCATTTCGATAGGCCGAGCGGTCTTTATATTTTGATTAAAATGTCGTCGGTAACGAGGGATGAATATACCCGGGGCAAAGTATGATCGATCGGCGGAAGGCTAAGGCTCCGCGGAGCGTGGTTCACGCGAACAGGCCTTAAATTCGCGTATGAATGAAGCCATTCGCGTGCAGTGATGATTCAGAAGACAGGAGGGGGTGCCTAGTGTGCATAAGTGTGTTCTTCCACCCCATCTCGTCACACCCTCTTCATATTTCTTCCTCCTTTTACCCGCGGCTTTTATCCGACTATTTGTTTTTGCCCGTCTACCAGGCCGAGCGCCAGGCTATCTTCCGCTCGGGTCTCGCGCGCGGTCGCAGATGCTGCTCGAACCTCGAGACGGTCCTCGCAATCGTGCATTGTTGGAAAAACTCGTGATTTAAGCCCGCGAGCACGCCCCCGCCGAGCCTCGGGGGGATCGAAAAACACCGTTGACCCAGTGACTCGCTCGAGGGTAATGAATCCAGTCGCAGAAATTACTCCGCCCGCCTAGGAACCCTCGCATCCGCGAGAAACGCGTGTGCCCCTTTGTTTAACACTTTCGCGAACACGCGTCACATATGAGTACCTTCGTTGCGATGACATCAACTCTTCGAAGACGAGCATTTTCTGAACTTCCAGAAACTCTTTCAAAGGACTGAAAATGCATCGAGCTCTTAACCACTTAGGCGATCGCCTAAAAAGAACTATAACTACAACCTCCTCCATTATCTTCAATTGAACTCATTCAATTAATTCGGTTAGAAACTGTGTTTTATAAAAATAAGAACCGTATTTGATAAATTACAAATAATCTGACTTCAAGACTTACTAAATAACAAAAGAAAAGGTAAACAGAATAAAAGGCAATACGTTGCTAAGTGAAAAGTGGGAGATCTCCCCATTCGGTTGGCTAAGTGTTAACACTAGAACTACCCACTGGTCTTTTCTTTCGCAATTATAGGAAAGGCATACTATTTTCTCAGAAATTATTCAAAAAATTAATTTAGATAAATACAAACTAGAATATAAGGAAATTGAAAACTCAGTAAATGTACTTTTATAAGTTTTATAAGAAAATGCAGAACAATCAATTTTGCTGGTATTTCTAGTGTTAAATACTAGGAAAGAAGAAAATCGCGTAGCAATCTGTGCGATATCCTAATCCTACTCCCAAATCTTCCCCCGTTATTTGAATATTGACATAATTTATTTACAGCTTTCAATTTCGAGTATGAAAACTCGAAGATGCCGTTACAGCGGCATTCGACCGCAAAGGGACAATTTGACTTATGGTATACCCTATTGTAGTTTTACTTGTATACAAAAATAATACATATATGACACTTTCGTGAAATGATAGGTTTGAAATGTTTAAAAATTAAGTAAGTAAGATACCACGTGAAACAATTGCAAGAAGGACACGGTCCACGGTAAGGGTATCTCAAATATGACCATGGTCGCGAACGTGTTAAACGTTCACAGATCGCGCGACACACCTATCGGATTAATGGACTTCCGTTCAGAAAGGGACTGTACATATTCCATGCATAAAACATACGCATAGAAATTGCGGCTTCAAGGAAAGGGAGAGAGAAAGAGGAAAAAACAGGCGAGAATTAATAAGTTACCTGTTGAGAAGCGATCGCCGAGGGACTCGTAACAGGTTTCTAATTAGCGGGATCATTGCGCAATAGGAGCGGACGCATGGATTCTCGTAACCGGTCGAGTTTTTCGTGAACGTGTCCCGCGGAACAGCCGGTGTCCGTCAAAGAGGCACGCGTAATGGCGAATATTACGCTGCCGCAGCGGCTCCTTCGACGTGTGGCCGGCCGGTGCACCGTGCGGGTATAATTGGCACGCGCGAGTGTTAAAAGGATGCAAATTACACGCAAGTATGTGGGGCCCGGCATTCGTATTTCCATAGTTGCATAACCCCGTGTCTTTCTATGCATCCGCTCGTCTCGCGGATTTCGATTTCTCCTTCCAATCCCGTGGTCGGTCTCGCCGCGAACAATGCAGCCGCGCCCCGCCTCACCGTTTCCACCTTATCACTGGTTGTAAACAGAAGAAGAACGAGTCCCTCTCACTCCTGCTTCTCGCGAGCGCGGAAAGAACGGCGCGGCGACCAAGGATGTTACAGCAACCGCAGAATCTTTCGACCTGCGCCACGTTATCGAACGACGCGCACGTGACAACGTAAGTAACAACGTTGCGTATTTGCCTGGCGCAAATATGTCCACGGCATCCTCGGTTCGGTAAGGAAACATACTCTCGTCGCGATGGTAACTACAAATACAAAGAGACGATGAACACAAGTAACCGCGGATCGAAAGCGACTGAAATGGAAGAATATCTTTGTTCTACTTATAAGAAATGTTCTTGCATCGAAGATGATAAGTCTCGGTGAAATGTATCGGATTACCTCGCACGTTTGTCTATCGCTGAATCTCAACGACGATTCGGAATTCAGCTGAATTCAGCGGCCGAGCCAGACGCGTTGCTAACTCCGGCGCGTTTTATCCCGGGATTTCGCAAAGCTGTCCAGCCTTATCTGCCGCGTTTCATGTTTTACATCCGCTCGAGTTTAATTAGCAAGTAACACGGGGTACGCACCGGCACGCTTGTAACCTGTCATCGAATTGCCCGTCAGATGGGATGCGTGGGTGAACACTTTCGTTCTCGTAGGTGCCATTAAACAAGCCGCCCCCCTGTCGTCACGCCGATAGCGACGAACGACGTCGCAGAGGCACGCGGCACCCGGTCAAACACCGTTTTCCGCCACACCTCGCGCGCGCATACCTGGCTAATGAACGGCCAGATACGTACCCCTCGCGGTTTCTCTACCGGTTCTGCCGCGGGATTAATTAATTTTCATGTCTCCGCGCCCGCCGGGTAAACCGAATTTCCCCCGGAAACGCCACCGCTCGTCGTTCCAATTTCGGATTTTATCACTTCGGTTATTATTTATTAGCATTCGTATACTCGAGGAAATAATGTCGCGTCTAATAGAGGAAACCACGAAAAGATATGGTAATGAGCAACAGATACCTCGCGAATTATCAGTAACCAACACGTGGAAAGGCATATAAAATACGAAGGGAAATCTGACACGGTACACGGGTCTATCGGTTTACACGGAAAATAGGTAACGAGCGCGTTGGTAAAAATGAGAGATACAGCGTGCCGGCCGGTGATATGGCTCAAATGATTCCGCTCTAGACCTAAATGCATATTGCGACGGAGAGCGGTGTTGTTTGTCGCGGATTCGAATTCATTAGCCTGATAGCATAATTCCGACGGCGCGATCTGTTTACTGAGCTCCCCAAACCGCTGGATCGGGACGCGAATCGATGAAATTTTGGGGACCGTCACCGGAGAGCAAACACGACAGCCACCCACCAGCGATAACAGTAGCGGAGAAGCCGAAATCTCGTAAACACGATGTCGAGTAACGTTTAACGGAGCTCGAAGATTTACGAGCACGTTCGCTCGGCTGCCTTCGGTATTTTTCGAAGGCTCGAACAGCGAGATGTTCCTTCCAAGGATGGAAGATCGCGCAGCGGTCCTAGGTCCCGATGGGGATAAGCCGAGCGGAGCCAGACATACTAATTTTAACTTCGAACAGTTTCCTCGATGAAGACGGGACCCGAGCTCTCGCGACAATCGCGCGCGCGATGAATTCAGCTCGCGTATTAATCGTATAACCCGACTCGTCGCTAATAATGCAGTGGGCGGATAGGAGGCTAACGTTCTCGAACAGCTATATACGGCGCTGTGTGTCTCTCGCGAGTGCACTCCGAACAGGTGGTTCTCAACGCGACGTCGCCGCTGAACTCCGACGAACGAATCGGGGAATGAGTTTTCCCTGGTAATTCGGCGGGGCAGAATGTTCACGCTGCGCAACGGTCCGGAGAGCTGGGAGTCCCTTTGACCGATCAGAAATGGGGTCAACCACGTCCCATCGGTTATCGGAGATCCGCGGAATCGGGCCACGCTTTGTTCGGCACACTCGCAAAAAGCGTGAATCACTTTTCACGAGGATAATTCGAGTCCTTTGTCCGTACCCCGCAACGAAATCGAATTTCCAGACCTGTCCGGAATAATAGGCTTCATGAAAAATCGAAAGGCGTCCACGCCGCCGCGTTAATAAGCAGCTAAGTTAGCCGGAGTATAATCGAGTCACTGGATCCTCACCTTATACAGTATCAACTTATCCTAGTTGAATACCGCGTATTCAGTGCGCGCGTAAAATCTTACAATTGTACCCAGGGACTCGAGGCCATTTGTACATGGAGGACCACCCCCCTTTCAGTCGAAACGAGCTACCAACATCTATTCACCGCCACCTCTCGCAGCGTGTCTCAGTCCGTAAGGACACTACAGAGGTCCTCGCCGGGGCAACCAGAAAATCCAAACGAATTCCGAAGACCTTGGGCGAGGTGCAAATTGCTCGGTTCAAAAGTCGCGTTTCACTGTGAAAGCAAAGCGCAAAGGTGCCATCGGGGAGTAGAAAGAATGTCCGAGAAGATATTCCCTGGATTTCTGCGGCCTTTGCAACCCTTCGTACCGACCTGAACTCCAACGTCAACACCTAAAACGTTCCAAAATCTGAATAAATGCGAGATCCGTGAAAGGAATGAAGCGGCCTGTAATGTTACGGAAGGAGGAGGAGATTCGAAAAGTTTAGGGGAGAGAGAAGAGCGTTTTGTCCTTGATCTACCAGTGGACTCATCAGTAAAGCTTTCTGGTAGACCCGTAACTTAGACGCAAGGGCAGGTGTAGAAGGTTTACAGTGTACATACAAATAGGTAAAATACTGAGCAGGGGCGAGAAAGGCTCCTAGGCGTCAGCAGCCCTCTATTGGCAGAGGAAGGAAGCTGCCACAAGAGAATAAGAAGGACAAACTATGTTTCAAGATCCTTTTGTTCATCTCCGATTGTTCCATCCCTATGACAAAGCTAGTCATCTGTAGTCAGTACTCTCAAACACATTTGCCTACACCATAATAAGAGTCGCAACACCGAACAGGGCATACGTTTAAATAGGAATATCAATTCTAGCTAACCAGTATTAGCTAGTCATCAAACCCCTGATGATGACAGCTGCCATGCCAGCGAAACGTCGGGAAATCATTCTTAATGGACGCGGCTTGAACTGTGAACACTTATCGTCATAAAAGTCGCTGTCAGACAAAAATGAAGCTTTCCGCCGGTGTATCTGCACCTTACGAATATACACCGTGGAGTCATGAGTGGGTTAGGGATCCAGTAGAGTAGCTGTAACAAAGGAGAAACGGTGAGCCAGTGAGAAAGAGTGAGACAGCGGAGACAGAAAGGAGAGGAGGCATGAGAGCCGCTGCGTTCGGCCGAAGGCGGCGTTGCAGCCGGCGCTGGTGCACCGAGAGAGCCGCGCGCGAGTAGACAGAGCTACTACCGGCGAGTAGTGTGTAAAAGGCGAGGTTCATTCATGCGCCGCCGGCCGAGTAAGGTGGGGTGGGTATTGATCGCGGCACAGCGTATATCGCGTATGCCGGTGCATTGCACCCGCTCGCGCTTCGTCCTAGAAATTTTTACCCTCCCCAAACAACCGCGCCACCTCCGGCGCTGCTGCTGCTGCCTACCGATTGCCGTTCCGTTCCGTTCCATTCCGTTCAGTTCGTCCTTTCACGAATTTTCAGGCGAATCGTCACGCCGGTTTTCAGCTACTTTTTCCTGGACCGAATAATCAGCCGTGCCGAGCTAGAGATCGATAGAGTTCCCGGGCTCTCCACGCAGCCCTCGAACACTTCGAAAGGGAATTTTAGCCCAGCGGAGGCTGGCCCCGACCAAAGGATCGAAGAACCCGAAGGAGGGTGTACACCGTGTAGGTAGAATGGACAGGGATTTTCCACACGAATATGGATTCGGGAAGCGAGAAAGCCTTTTGAAGCCTTTCTTCGTAATCCTTTAATCCACCGCGGCCATTTATGTATTCGAAATACACAAAAGACTTTCTTCGCATGATATTTGCAAGGGACGGTGCTTTTAATTAGAGTATCGTGAATATAGTCGGCCGACGGCGGAATATCAGGGAATATCAGAATAACAAAATGTAAAACGGAACAATCGAATAAACTTTTCAATAGCCAGCGTAACGTTCATGGCCAGAAACTAAACAGAGCAAATTCGAGAACGGGAGGAACATTTTTAATTAGAACTTCTTCGAAACTATGCTGCCCATAGAAAGAGGAGGTAACCAAATTTTCGGCTGCAACAACGCGAACAAGTTCCCCCGTACAAGCCGAAAGTATTTCACCCCGATCTGAATTTCAACCGGTCGGAGAGGGTCGAGGCGGTGGTCTAATCGCCTTTTTCGCCTCGCCTACCACCGTCGACGCTCTTTTTTCCCCCGTCCGTTTCTCTCCCCTCCCTCCTTTCAGCCCTAACTTCCGGTGCACCCGCTCGCAGTTTTTTCCAGCCCTCTGGCCGGCGTTACGCGCCGAAACTGCGAGCGGGTCAGTTTTTCATCGGTCGATCGTCGAGCCGTGGAAGCACGAAAACGGGCGGCAGCCAGCGGTGCTCTGCCTGGCGTCGGCGACGGTGGATGGGAAACCGGAAAGAAAAGAAATAAAAAAACAAAAGAGAGTTTTCCCTTCCATTCTCCGGGGAGAAAGAGAGAAGAGGATATAGCCGGCTCTCCCTCATCCTACTCTTTTTGCGCCAGATAGGACGAAACTTTCCGCAGTATTACAAACGAAACGGTCTTTGTATCGCGTACCGCAGCCTGGAGATCGCTCCAAGCATTCTTGGCAGCGAACCCTTTTTTCCGGACGACATTCCGCCAGGATCGTTCCCCGTAGCGGCCGAATATTCGGCCTGAAACTGTCGTGAATTTATCGGGGAACACGCCACTGATAATCGGGACGCCCACTTTATAAAGCTTGTTAAAAAAAAGGAAAGGAAGAAAGAAAGAACGAAGGAAAGAGAGCGAGATGGAGATAACACCTAGTTGAACCGTGCAAATGACGCTGTTCTCTCGTATCCATCCACGCGTGGCCGGCGCAACGTTCAACGAATTAATCCCTTAATCAACAAATTAATTCTTAATCCCTTAACGCTGCCCTACCTGGAAACCCATTAACGCTGGCGTTGTAAATTCGAGAATGCCCGTAAGGGACCAACATTAAAAATTCATGACTAACTTCCCAATGTATTAGGGGCACCGAAAAGTAATGTCTCGAATCGACGTTTGCCGTTGAATCAATGTTGCAAACTTCGTATGAATCAAATTAACGATTTAGTAACGCTAAAATCGCTTCAAATACTGTCCATACAAACTGCTTGCGAACAACTAACACGTGTAAACCGTGGAATTACGGAAAAACATCTTGCTATGGCTAACAGAAACGGTTTCATACTGCAGCACGACAACGCGAGACTGTATATTACAAAAGTCACGCTGCAGAAAATCGGAGAACCTGACTCTTGTGACTCGGTCCCATCCGATTTTCAAATATTTAAATTTCTGCAGCATTTTTTTAAATGGTAAACAGTTTCCCAATCACGAAGATATCAAAAATGGAATACAAAAGTATGTTAATGAAAAATCGGGGGATTTTTGTAAAAGCGGTATACAAAAACGTTTCCAGATGGCAAAATATAGATAATAACGATGACTATCTATTGTTTGAACGTTTCATGTACAATCTAAACAATTCGAATAAAGTTTCTATTTAAGGAACGACATTACTTTTCGGTACACCTAATACAATTCAATTGATCTTCGTTCGAACAAGTATCGCTAATTCATTGTCACAGCGAATTATTCGTCGACCGTTAATGCGTCGCTTCGGAACGAAGTTTATCGAGCAACCGGCCCGGAAGATTGAACTTTTCAATCCGCTTCCGTAAATTCATAAATGCGCTCTACATCCTCGGCCCGTGCTTCTTCAAACTTTCCCCCGTAAAATTGTAAACCCGTCTTGATCCAGTTTAGCGAGGTTCTCCGCGAGAGCCCCGGCCGATCCCGGAGGACAGGATCTAACGATGCAAAGGAGGAGGATCGCGGGAAACTCGTTACCGGCGGGGTTTGGCCGGATCGAACGCGTCGCGTCATCCGCTTTAAAGAGAGCCGGGGAAAAATCCGGCGGAAAATCGCGGAAGGACGAAGCCAGGAATCACGTAACACAAGCCCCGCTCGAGTGACTCTGCCCTTCGCACTCCAATTGCTCCGAGGCTGCCTGTAATCCAGCGCGAATTACATCACGATATCCACACCCGATCTCCGTACGCGTGGAACGCGACGGCTAGATCGGTTGCGGCGAACAAACACGCGGTATCACGACGACCATTTCACACAGTATATTCTCCCGTTACCAAACCATGCGACGATGGAAGTCGCCGCATATTTTTCGAAATATTTTCGCCGACCTTTTGCGCCGCTTTCACGGCGTATATCGGTAAGATTGTTAACACACCGACTGCCACGGTGGTCACCGATGATTGAAACTTTCAAATTACTTGAGAACAATCGTAATAACAGAATTGACATCCAATGAAGGTATTTAGTAACACGAGTATCTAGCTAGATACTAGTATAATACGAATACCGTGAAACTAAATGAATTACTTCTAATACCATTTGCCTCTGTTACGAAAGAATAAGTATCACTATAGAAAACGCTCGGAATTCTCGTGGCAGTGAACGCGTTAACTAACAACGACGACTCGACAGAGAAAGGAGGTACTTAACACGCGAACATCGGATCTCGACCTTCGAGTCAGGCGTGAATTTCTGCGATTTTCAATCCCGGACTAGGCGACGATTCTAGGCTAAATATGTTGGCGTTCGCCGACGCGACGCGCCCCGGCCCACCGTCACTTCAGTCCAGATCACTCGAGACGAGCAATTTTAATACCAATTTGAGTTAATTCAGCCCCTTAATATGAATCAGAGCGATTGAATTAAATTGAACTTTTAATGAGAGAGTGAGCAGCCCCGGCGTCGCGCGGAAAGAAAGTAATATCTTCCCTCCCCTCTGCTCTGTGGCCGCGGATATTGCCGTCTTATTGTTTCTACAAAGAAAGGACGCGACGAAGAGAGGTACCAATTTCCATAAATCGCGTGGCCACCGTAAGTCGCAAAACAACTGAGAGACCGTTTCGAATTGTTCTTCGCGCACCCCTGAAACGGCTTACAGAGCTAGGGATGATATCGTTTCGCTGGACGAGATGATTTTTCATCGAGTCCAAGGGACGAAGACTGACAAGAAAGCGTCCGCCGCTTTCTCCTCTTTTTTTCCTATCGACGGATCGAAAAGTGTTGAGTGTCGGGTCGTTAAGTGGATGCTAACGACTCGGATTCTTCGGCTTCGTCGCCTCTAGCTGATTAGCGAGAGAAAATCGAACGCCTTCGGTTGCAACCTCCGCGAACATCCTGCTCTACCGCTAATTGATTCGCATGTGCGTTTCAGACCTACCTCAACCGACTCGAAGGAATACTCGCGCTCCACGGAATAAGTGATTATATAAAACGCTCGAGATTCTCGTGGCACCGAACGAATTAAACAACGAGCAGCAGCGATATTTAACAAGGGAACCTTTTCAACCAGCACACGTCGATTTTGATGAATTTCACGTGAAACATAGTTCTCAAGAAAATATTTACATGTATTTTTCTTTGTCGAGGGTGGAAAGTATATTTTTTACAATACCTCAAAGTTGAGGATTGAAAGTATATCTTTTACCATATCTCTGAAACAAGGGGGTGTCGAAAAAAAATTCTTCCTTTAAATTGTTTGCTCTGAAATGAACAATTTAGGTTCCTTTCCTATACCCTCTAGTTTCAGAGATATTGTAAAAGATATACTTTCAACCTTCTATTTTGAGGAGTGTCTTCACCTTTCCAAAGTGGGTGTTAGTCGGTAAGAAAAAATTTGCGTGAAATATTTTCTTGAGAACTATGTTTCGCGTAAGTTTCATCAAAATCGGCGTGTGCTGGTTGAAAAGGTTCCCTTGTAAGAGCGAGAACCCTTTTATTTACACGCCGGCAACGGAAACACTCCAACTTTTCTAATAGCGGCGGGGGCGACGAATCGCCGGTAGAATCTTGATCGACGACACACGGATCGCGATACGGAGCCAAATCTCTTATCCAGCGACCGGATTTCGCATTCGAACCGTGGAAATCCAATATCCACTCCGTCGGTGTTCCCGAGAGCTAGGAATCCGATTTCTTTCCGATGGTTCTTCTTCCGTATCTACAATTTATTAATTCTGTTGGCATCGCGGGAAGGAACTTCTTTTTATATTTTCGACCAATTCAACTATGCGTCAGTTTCGTTGCGAAGGATGAACCTCCTATTGATATCTATTACGTTTTTTACGAACCAGCTTCGTCTAATGGGCTAGCACTGGTTAGGAAGAGGCAAACTAGCTGCCGGGACACGCTTCTGCTTACGTTTCGGTGCCGTTTGCGGATGGGAGAATCGATACTCCGCTCGAATGTGCACTCGATAAAGCCACGCCGGGGCGGCCTCTAACGCGAAATTAATGACGAAGCGAGTCAGTGGCCGGCGGGCAGCCCGGAACGCACGAAAAACGATTCCTAGCCACGAGCTTTCCTCGCGCACCCCGTTCGTAGTAAGCACAACTTTTGTGGAACGCCGTTCAAAAATTAAATGCAACTTCGCAGGAACTGCACGGCTAAACCTAATTTGCCTCGTCAACGAAATAATTCATTCTGTTATCGATCCTCTCTGTTTTTCACTTCCTGCAGCTCCCTTTACAATTTCGTTTATCTCGCCGATGCGTGGACGCCGTTTATACCTCGGTGAAAAATCAATGATACAACGAACAAAGAGTGGGACGATTAATTGAATTGTTATAAGGGTATTGTAGATGAATTGAGAAAAGGACTCGTCAAGGAATTGTCAAATTAACACGTTGAATACTATGGAGGTCACCGGTGACCCCCAACCAAATCAAATTACTATAGTTCATTCAATTAGACGATGATTATCTGAAAGTATTTCTATATTATAAATAATGGTAACTAATGCGGTGACGTTTAGCTATACGAAAGTACATTATTAACGTTATTCAGTGAAATGATTTAATATTATGTTTCTTCCATTTTTTATATTTTCCTCAATGAAATCGTTAAACATTTTTAACCCTTTGCGGGCGGAGATTCTTTAAAGTACACAAAGTTTGCAACATATGAAGCTGAATTATACATCGAATGCTTAAACAATAGTAAAAAAGTGGTATTCAAATAATTGAATCATTGGTTCGCAACATAGTATTCGAAATATGAAAATCTCATCTGACCGAAATGTCGATATTCGTCCGCAAAAGGTTAATTTCCTGTTCGCCGAAAACGAATTCTCTCGCGTGAAAGCATCTTCGCGTGGTTCCGAATACAGTTTTTCCATGCGGAATTATCTTTTCCACGGATACATCGTCTATTAGAGGTATGCAGCGGAATAGTGGTGCGCGTACGTAAAAGCCAATCGGGCGACGGATGAATCGATATGGCCGTCGGGTTTCTCTCCCTTATTCCACGGATATATCAATGCTCCACATTGTGCACGCTCCCTATACGCGGCGGCAGCCCTTCGGCCCTTCCTTCCCTTCGCGCCTCGCGACGACTTTCCAACCGTGGCGAGAAAAAAAGATAAACGGGATTAGAAAAGCGTGGACGCGCGCGGGCGCACTCGCCACGTCCAAACACTCACTTCGTGCCTCTTTCTTTGCGTTCTCGCACGGCCCGGCTCCGGCTATCCCCCAGGGGGATCGTTAATTATCACCTGGGAATGCTGGAAACGAAGCTCGAGACGTGTCTCGGAAGTCTGCCGCCGAGATCCGGAGCAATTCGGCCGCCGACCGAATCAAGATCGTGTACACCGTGGAATCCACGGCATAATTCCTTCGACTCTCCACGGTATTTTCGAAGACATTCGCCGGACTCCGATTCAGCGAGTGACTTTCATTTCGGAATTATTCTTCGTTAACTATGGAACCATTCAACCAGTTTAGAATCTTTATTCCGTTATTGAAATTCTGGAGGAGCTTCCTATGAGAAATCGTACAGTTTGTTCTGATAACGATAAGAATCGATCGCCTTGATCGATAAGAATACTCGCTGAATATTAAACTGCATTGGTTTATATTTAGATTATAAAATCAAGAGTCTACCAGTGATCATTCTGTTAGGTGAAAGAAACCATCTCTCCGAGAGAATCATAATGTCCCAGCGCAAGACGGTCTATGAACCCTTCCCAAGGTCTTCAACCTCTGACCCTAAACGTTATCTTCCCCGAATAGGAACCAGAATAGAACCGCGAAGCTTCCGCCAGAATTCAATGATTACGGTTAATTTACAATTCGCAATTGCGCGCCTGAAACTTTAACCCCGGCGAGTTCTTCCTGCGGCAGGATTCCGCTTTCCTGTGACCCAGTGCCACGTATCCGATCAGGGACAAAAGGTGGGAACGGTACGAACTGGGATGACGGACGAACCGACCTTTGGCCCCCGGCTTCGTTATATTTTCATTAATTAGCCCCGCGTCCGCGAATAAATACGGGAAAAAGAGGGACTTCGAAAGGGGAGATCGTTAAGCTAGGCGTCCATTTGGGCGTAAAACAACCACGAGCCGCTTCAGAAAAAATTTCTCACAGGTGGATATACGTACCGAGAGTAACGGTGTGTTCGACGGTACTTTTTCTAGTTTTACTTTCAAATGGACACCTGCTTTTACACAGGTGACAATGAAATCCCGCAATTCACGTCAACATTCGCGGAAGCAACGTTGGCTGGACTAATAATTTCAACGATTACGAATATCATCGTAATTGAGTGATACGAACAACAGCGCAGATAACATCGGGCACCTCGACGGTCGGGGTAAGTGCGAACCCGTGTTACTTAAGATATATAATATAATTTGCACGTCTAAAACGATAAGCATACTCGCTACTTTCCCAGCAAACTACAATTCGATGTCCAGCGCACTGGCTATTCGCTCGTCAAATTTCGAAATAGTTCGAAAGGAAAGCTGTGTCTGTTGAGTTTCATTAGAGTCCTCGAACCTTTGAATAAATGAAATTCGTATATTAAAATAGAGCACGAATAATGCATAGGATAATCGTCTACGAGCCTCGAGTGATTTAAATGGAACTAGTAGCTATTGTCCGCGAATCCTCAATAGCGTATTGTCTTGAAGACATCGCGGTTCGTTTCCTAAAAGGAAGATCGTCTTAAGAAACAAAATCGAATTGATATTTCAATGAATATTTGGAAACGAATGATACAGAACTCGAACGTTCGCCGCGTGTTTAACGTTCGTTCGTCGTGCTTATCTCGAGATATAGGTGCCACTTAGATGTTACCAGCGACAAGCACTGTTACATGCAATTATCGCCGGTGTACGTTACGAAATCTCGTTACGCCGATTTATAAATGGAAAACGGTGAAGTTGGCAACGTTCTGCGTTGTCTGTCTCTAGACCGTGGATCAACGGAATCTATTCGGAGCGATCAAAATATTGACAAATCGACGGAGATTCGCGCGCCTTCGCGAACAACGAGGATTCGTTCTGCGGATGACACCTACGTAATCAAGGCAGAGGCAGAAGAAGAAAAAAAACACGTTGCATCGTTGGAATGGAAACGGCATGCAACGAACAAAGGCACGCCGGCTAAATCCGGCGATAAAAGCGGCGCATTTTCGAGGCTGGCATTGGCAAGATAAGACGCTGTCGAAGCCAATACGGCTTATAGATTTTCGTTGCATCTTGCCAAACTCTGCAAAAATACGCTCCGCAGGCGCGTCGTCACGTTTCGTCCGCAGGGAACGCCGCGATGAATTTCCTCGGCTAATTTTTCCGTCTGTCCCCTTGAATATAATTCGCCCATCGAGGGTCATTATTGATTCCACCATCGTAATTAATCTTCAGTCTCGACCGACGAGGATATTTCCAGCTCGAAGAATCTAAAATTGAAGCAGGAAACTTGAAAACGAGTTTTACATCGTTGAACAAGACGAAAGGCACTTACGTATCCAAGGTTTCATTATCCTTCGTCATTTTCGTATTATAATGACATGGTTAACCGTCGATCCGAGATTAGTCGAGGTCTTAGATTCATTAGACGCAAAGTTCGCAGATTCACGAGGAAGAAAACAACATCGAGATTTCAAGACCCAATTTCATTTCCGAGATGCACGCGAGACCTCGCGGGAGGGAAATTAGGCGAATAAGACGATACGTTGTGTGCGCCTATATGCGGCTCTATATGGACACACGGACTCGCACCGAGATCTATGTGCATTTCCGGCGGTTTGCCGTTATGTGCATTCATCGCAAGGAATTAGACCGCAACGCAGGTAATATTGGTCCTAGAGACTATGCGTCGTCGCTCAAAGGATCCTCGAAGCGAATTCTCGATTTTTCGCGACGACGGAACGCTGATTACAGTTCAACGATATCGCTGCTCGATTCGTGTCCCGATTACGAAAGGTTTTCGCTTCTCCGCGATAGCAGAATTGATTCCGTAACTTCGTTGCACAACGAAAAGGGTTGGTAGCTCGTACAGGCGAAAACAACGATTTTCAATAAGCAAACGAAACAACGAACGATTGAATCGAGTTCGACAAATCGCTCGTCGAGGTTTCCATCGCGTCCCGCCGCCACTCTTTTTCCCGCGGGAGAGTGACTCTCAATTATTGCGCTTAATTGCAGGTAACACTCGTCATCTGTGAAGCCGCGAGGCCACCGCGGCGCAGCGCGGCGTCCGCGTCAATTGAAACGGCACAAATCGAAATCGATTAAGAGAGTCGTTACGATTTCCCCCGGATCGATCGTTCGCTGAAATTCCCTCGATCATGGCCGCGGGACACGCCGATCTCGTTCGTCGACCGTTAATATTAAATACGAGAGAAAGTTTTCGACGGAGAGAGAGACAAGCTCGCCCCGTTACGTAACGGCCGCTTAAAGAGCCCCGAAGAAGGCGAGATTGTCGACGGACTCTGCCTCCGTCGATCGTGTGCGAAAAGCGAGGAAAAGAGCGAACGAATAAAGAAGAAAAGAAAAGAAGGAACGGCCGGAAAAAAAGAAAAGAATCGGCCCGTCGGTTGAGTACGCTGCCGACACGTTGGGATTTCACGCTTCTCGGAAACCGATTAAGGACGCAACACCTATGCCACGTACGTGCGAACCGCGACGGCCGTTTCTTTGGCCGGCCTGCGCACCGGGACCGTTTATCCTGCTCTACACGCATCGCGGGAGCAGCGATGATTGCAAAATGCGATTCTGCGTCTCGCGTCGGTTCTACGATTAGACGTGATCAAGCGATTCCTCCGAAAGTTCCGGGACAGCGCGATGTCGCGCCGACGCGCGCAGGATTAGAGGACCCGCGGAACGTGACCGCGATGGACACCCTGCCCGTGCATCGGAAAAAAAACCACGGAAAGCGATCGCGAGTTTCTTCCCGCGGCGAGTTTAAGCCGGGAGACTTAAGCTTGTTGTTGAATACAGAATTATTAGCGAGGGAAAACCGGCCTCGTCGGATTAGATCGGATCAAGGCGGTTTTCAAGCACGCGCTGGATCAGACTGTCTTGAATCTTGCCGGTTTTAAGGTTTAACGGGATTTCGCGCGGGTCTTTAGCTCAGCAATTTCGAGCAGGCTTAATGGTCGCGCGATAGACCCGCTAAAGCTCGATAAAATTCTCTTAGCGCCGGGACGATGGATAGCCTACTATTCTCATTATCTGCTGCGAAATTATTCCTGAACTTCGGTATCTTTTACCTAGATAGTTCGTTTCGCGCTGTCTCTTTTTCTCTTTCTCTCTTTCTCTCTTTCTCTGTCTGTCTTTCTTTCTGCCACGTTCCTCTTGTCATCGGCTTCTATCAAGGCAATCTAAAACATTTCTACGCAGCCCCACGTTCGTGTCGGTAATAATAAAACAAAGCTGTTTGCAGTAGAACTTGATCACACGGTCGTATACACCTCCCGCTCCCTCCCTCCCGCCCTCCGATGCTCGCACACATACTCTCTTTCTCGCTCCTCGTCGAAAAAGTGGGACACTGTGAAGATAACACGTTGGCTGAATCGTTTCCATCGTAATCATTACGTAAACGTTTCAGCAATTAGAAACCCATAGTCGGCCACGCATCGTGCAATTAGAAAAACGCCGAAGCGGCTTCCCTTTCCATCGTGGAATTAAACGCGGCACCGTCGTTCGCCGGTTAAAGCGGAACGGAGACCGCCACGCACGTCGGCTTTTTTGAATCGTTTACAAAAGTCACGACTCGCCGCGGACGAGCGGAAGGAAAGAACGACGGACTGAGCGATCGAGTTCGGGGAGCCACGCGACCAGCGAGTCGCACCATTTTTCTGGCCGACCGGCCCGATAAAAAGAAACCTGTTCGCTAGCCCTTTATCGTGAGCCGAATATTGATCTGTGCTTCCCCGTTAATCGGTGAACCGGCCACGTGTCCATTACGCACGGCCTCGCTCGAAAAGGACAATGACTAGCCGCGCAGGACAATTTGGACCTAAGACGGCACAGTCAAGTGCAATAATGCCTTCCAGGTCGAACCCTGAAACTTACGACTTCCAAAGCAGTCCGGTCGTTCCCTGGGCCGCTCACTCTCTATCCGTATTCTGCCGCTGCTAACAAGGTAAACACACGGACGGAACAATCGCCTTCTTATGAAATTTAATTTGAAATGCCCAATATCCCGCCGTTGTTACGAAACACACGAGTTTAAAACTTAGGGTTTCGCTTGGAAGGCATTACGTACTGCACGAGTATACATCCATTTTCCTGTCGTAGTTCTGGAAAAGTCCAATTGGAGACTCGAAACGCTCGTAACATCAAAGACGTTGGCAAAGATCGTGGAAGATTCCTCGGGAGGATACGGTGACATGCTTCGGACACGTTTGAGAGGAACATCGATAACCTTGAAGATACAAGCCGCCACGTGTTTTTTTACTACTCATCGGAGGGCTGAACGAGGACCAAGCGACTACCTCCGTGATCTATCCGGGATTTCATTGTTTCGAGTCCTGGAAACCTACGCAAAATCGGTTTCAAGATCTTCGCATGACGCTGTCGGTTGTCTCCGGAGAGGGCCTTCCTATCGATGCCTCTGTGATATTATTAGTACTACAGACTTAAAGATAGTGATACCCGATTCGTCGTCGCAGAGGTTGATCCTTCGAGACTCGACACTGTCCTTTTTCCTACGGTTCCATACATTTCAGCGCTATCGAAATAAGCAAGAAACAACGGGGCGATATCCACTGCTGTATTCTAAAAAAGTCAACAACGTGAAAGGTACTGCGCCAGATGCTTTGATACAGGCAAAAATGAGACCCAACGATTGGAAGGAAACTGAAGGCAAGAAAATCAAGACAAAATTACCTTGATCCTGTAACGTGTTAGAAACGAAAGAATTACGAATCATCTTCTCATGGATTGCAAGGTGAGCTTCAACACGTTCGCTACCAGCGCTTGTTTCGGTGACGGTCTCTTCAATTCTAATATTTTCCTGAATCCAATAAATCTTCTAAACAAAATATTAGAAAAATGAAACTGAAACGAGTCATTGAGTTCCTAAATACAATGTCGTGGTTTATAATTTCTAATAACAATATCCATAGGATTAATTTCATTTTCATTCTGTAAAATATAGGATTACGGCCGTAACAAGTATGTGACGCTGGTAGCGAGCGTGTTAACCCTCTGTAGGCCCATGTAACTTTGAAGTCATATATCAGTACATTAGCATCTTGTTGATTTATTTCATTTTGCACTGAAAGTGATGAATAAAATTGAGTAATCAGTTAACTGTTATACGCTCAGGCGTAACAGTTTAACGTCATTGTAACTTGAAAATTACAAAATGTATTCGTTTGATGAAATTATTGAAACTATCGAGTACATTGTTAATTCGTATTCATATGTGGGTACTTTGTACCGCATAAATTTTGTTATAATCATGAACCAAAATTCGGTCCATAGAGAGTTAAACATTTCTGTGCATTCTTCCTACTCGTCGCTGCCAATTGTATCTGTACACAGAAGCGAGTAAGTTGAACCGCCCTGGTCCCTTTAATAACCCTTTGCGCTCTCTTTATCGCCCCGCCGGGCTTATCAGTCGACTGGTATCATTAGCTTCGGATATAAAGCGATAACGGGCAACGATAAAACAAAAAAAAGCGAAGCACTAACCTGAGGGATGTTCGCGTTCAGCTGACGGTTCAACGAGTCCCGCTCCTTCTCGGTCTCCTGGAGGCGCGCCTCCGTTTCCTGAAACCGCGCCTGGTTCTCCCGCAACGTCTCCAGCAGCTTGTCCCTCTCGTCGAGCATCGAGACCATCAGCTGCTCGAAGTTCGCATCCTCGCCGGAGAACTGCGAACTCCGCTGGCTGATACTGTCCTCCGCGATCGTCGGCATCACGTCGCACACATTCCACATCTTGCTTGATATTATCCTTGCTCACCCTCTGGATAGAACAACACTGAAACTCCACTTGGGCAGAGCCCGCACGCAACAAAGAACGATTGACAGAAAAAAAAACAAAAACAAAGGATCGTGTGAATCAGAAACTGGCACCGACCACGAATAATCTCTGGGTATTCCTCTCTTCGGATACCTTCTAGTCCGTCTCCGATCTTCTTCAGCAGTCAGTCATTTTTCACGAGGTTTCCTCTCTCGTTCTTTGTCACTTATACTTTTTCCCACTGTTTCTCTGTCTCTTAGTCTCTCGTAATCGCTCACTGTCTCTCTTACTCTCGCACACACTCTTGCTCTCCCTCTCTCTCTCTCTCTCTCACTCTCTCTCGCTCGCTCGCTCTCTACACCACTATCTGTATCTCGCTCTCTCCCTCTTGCTAGTCTTGTCGCGGTTCCTCTCTATCTTCCTTTCTTATCACGTACCGATTCTAACGATCTTCGTTCACCGGGCGGGGGGGAAAAAGATCCTAACCTCTAAGCAGACCTATTCACGATTATCGTTTCTCTGTTAACTAGTACATACCGGCGGTATCATCGCTCGAATTTGTGTCTCGGTTTACGGTCGGATGCATACACGGTTGGCCGGCTACCGGCCAACTCACCGTGATCGGAAATCATGTTTCATTTTCACCACGATACCCAGCATTCTTCCTCCCTTGTTTCCCTGGTAAGCGAGCCTGTACCGTTGTTTACAGCCGGGGATAATCGATGGGTCGCCGTTCCCGGCGGTGCGGTGGTTGCAACGGGTGTAAGTCCTTTTGGAACGAATCGATCGGTGCGGGGTTCGAAAACTTGGGGCCTGGACACACACGCGATCCGATAGATCGATACGGTGGCGGAGCACGGCCGTTCGGGGGCAACTTTTTGACAGATCGTGAGGAACGGGGGGCCTCGCCGGAGAACGCACCGCAACGGAACACGCTTCGATCCCCTTACGCGAGTAGTAGCCGACACGCGAGTCCTTCTTCCCTTTCCATTTCGTCTGTTTTGCGAGAGCCCGAAGCGGCGATGCCGAGTTACTTTCGATCGGGACGGGTCAATGCCGATCCAACGGCCACGGGGTTCTCTCGCGGAACCGGGCTGGCGAGTCTGACAATCGTCGGGAATCGTGGAGCACCGGGTGATCACTGGACAGGCTGCCGTTTACTTTCTGCCTCGGTCTCATTCAGACACAATTCACGCTCGTGTTCAAACGGAACGCGGTCTGCTTCTATCAGCCAAGAACCCGCGACGTACCCGCTAAGAATTCTCTATAATCTCTCTCCCTCTCTCTCTTCCTCTCTCTCGCTCTGTTTTTCCTTGGGTCAGAATGTAGTTGGGTTTCAGACACCGCACACTCCGTTCAATTTCGCCCTCCTCCGGGATATTCGCGATTTAACATCTCACCATCCGAGACTCGGCCGACGGAACAATCCCGATCGTGCGTATGAACACTGCGCGAGCCGCGGGTCAGCCTTCAACGATCGGCATTTCGATGGCATTATCGCGGTGAAGCCGAGCACTGACACACCTACGGTTCGTTCCTACCGCCCAGCCTCTGCGCTACTCTCCATTTCCAATACCGGCGGCCATCTTGCGTCGTGACGTCAGCCTATGTATCCGAAGGTGCGCACCCGACTCCACCCGAGCGCCACACGACTCGAACCGATGGTCCGGTTTGTAATCGAACGGTGGGATCGATCATCCTTTTAGGGCTTGTTCGCATCGGGAGGTTACCTGCAACCGGACGCGGGATATTTAACGCTGAAAATATGATTTATGAAATAAGAATAAAAGTATTAAGATTAAGTAAACGCATAGGCTTTCTCGGAAAGTTCTGGTTAACTGGAAATGTACAAAGAATTGTGTAGTTTTTTTTTGGGGATTCTTTTGTGATTATATGAACTACCTTAGGTGTAATCTTTTGGCTTTAATTAAATTGAATGCTTTGAAAGAGACGATGAAAATATTGTATGCAAGAATCTGCGCGAATAAAGTATTATAACAGATTGAAAAATATTGTGGTTACTTAATGCAATTGATAAACCCATCTATTCCAATAATCGCGATACAGTTTTCCTTAATTGTTACCTTGGTGGAATCTTAAGCGGAGAATGTAGATTTTCATATGATTTATTTTCTGTATTTTGAATACTCGGATCGTTGGGATATAGAAAAAGATAATTTATGTTCATGTGAAAACGAAATTCAAACGTTCCGCGTGAGATGACCGTTCGCAAAAACGCGAGCGTTTCGACCAAGGTAAAGGAATTATCTGTATCGCTATCATTGAAGTTTCGAAAATGTTTACTGTAAAGAGGATTTCCGTGCGAATTCGTCGCTGGTTATCGTAAAGATTTCGATCGGGACAAAAGGGAGGGAAAAAATCGGAGAGGCTTAACTTCCCGGAAGACGGAGACTGCGCTAAAACGTGAGATGCTGGATGATCAATACCGGCCGTTGTGTCAGATTCTGGACCAAGAAGTACACTTGAGAGAGACAGACAGAAACGAGCATCATGAAAACAGTGACCCATACTTGTACACCAGGAGCTGCCGGTAAGTAGTCCAGTTTCAATTCGGTATATCCTTGAATAACATAAAATCTGCATCGGTTAACAAATTCTCGAAATTCTGATTAAAATCGAATCACCTAAACAACTTGTTCTCTTACCTCTAGCGTAAACGATTCTCTTCCTGCCTTTCGGAATCGCTCGAAACAATAAAAAAAAAAGTAATAAAAATAATCCTATCTAGCTTTCTATACCTAGAAATCCAAATGAAAAGTGTAATTTTATTTTTATCATTTTAGTTTATAATGGAAGCTCCCTTTAAAACTGATTTTGAAGCGAACCTAACGAAATCGATGCCCAAAAATTCCTCTATTCGCAGAATTATTCTATAATCGTTCGAATTTCAGATCTAGCTGGAAGCGAATCGATCGTGGACATCGCTGAATCGGTGGATGAATTACGTGAGAAACTGGCAAACATGAAGAGGCTGATGGAGGAACGAAAAGGCACCACCCTGGGTGAAATAAGTGCCAAGAAGAGAACGGAGAACTCAGATATCATAGACGGAAACTTTCTGTCCTGGATATTTGGCGCGGCGTTGGTCGTCATTCTCGGCGTCAGTTTTTACACTTTTTATAATCTCTACCACGCGGTCTTAAAGAAATTCCCCTCGCATCATACGGAGCTCTAAGGGGATGGTCTCGATCCCTATCGAAGATACGCGTATACAATTATCTATTCACGGGGCATGTTCGTTCGTTTCGGCAAGAACTTGTGGTGTAGGTAACGCGGAACGTGCAATATCAATCCTTCAGTCGTCCCAAATGCACACCTCCGAACCCACTGAACGATGCACGAGATCATCTGAAAAAATAAGCCTAGAGTGTGTCGCTTAGACAGAGTATTTGACAATTTCTATTTCACTGCAAATTGTCGAGGGAATTCTCGAGCTATCCACCGAAGCGAACGAATCACGAGAGAGTAGGAGATCGAAGGCAAGGATGTTCCTGTCGCGTGTTTCGAGATGTTCAATAAAACTCTTACAGCGTTTCCGTTTCAATAGAAAAGAGTTTCGTTTAAGTTTACCTTCGTATGTATTCTGCTTATCGGAGGGTCATCGTGGTACATGAAAAATAAGTTTCTTAATTCGATGATATGGCTGATCGAAGGAAACTTTCTAGCCAGACTTGACAGAGAGAGTAACATTGTACAGAACTGTTATTGTGCGTATACGTAAAAGTACATAACAATTGCGTCGAAAATGACCCGATATCAGCTGTTAAAATTTCATCACATAACTCATGCTTAAAATGGAACGGTATTAACTCTTTTAAATATAAAGATGTAGAACATTATCGAATAATCTGTTTTAACGGCTTCACTACTGTGCGTACAATGTTTCTCCGAATATCACCAACTTCGATTAACAATATAACAATGTATGTGAGAAAAGATCTTACTCTATCTTATCGTAGTTTCCCTCGGTTCGATATCCTTCCTTCGTTATTGTAGATCTTCCACCGCACAATCGAACGCGAAAAATTTTTCATATCAATCGATTTATTCAAATGTAAATATTGTGAATACTAAATAAAGTTACGATTCGATCGATATTATGAGGTACCATGAAACAACCAATAAAATAATCACTTTACCATACGGACGGGAATATAACGAAATTTGTCATTGCAAAGACGAACAACTCAGGCGAGACTTCTTTGATTTATCAGCGCCTGAAGCTGCAAACAATTATACAACCAATCATAAAAAATGGAAATGAAAAAAGAAGATAATTCTAGGGAAAAAAGAAAAAGTTTTTCATGTAAAATGTATAAACCTACAGAATAATGTCTTCTTATGTTTTAACTCCTTGGTAAAGTTATTTAGCATTTTTTGATAATCTTCCTGTTGCTGAAATTATATTAATTTCTTTGTAAGATCATTTTCATTTATTCTTTTTTATTTTAGTGAGAGTTAGTACCTTTATTACTTCTGCCTTGAGAGACTCTCTTCGAAGCGACAAAGTCGAAATGTGACTTTGCAATGTTTTAACCTGTCGCGCATACATAAAATAGATGAAGAAGTTACATAGTTGTAAATTACCCGATTTCTAGTAGGAAAAATGCGACTCGTCTAACCTCATTCTCGATTTTTTGAACGTCCTTCTTTAACTCTGACATCAATGATCTATATCGATCCCTATAACTCGACGTTTTATTTTCCAAGTCCGTTAAGACTTTTTCCGCATTCTTTATTTCGCAATGAGATCGCTGCAACTGAACCCACATCGAAGTTCTATTTACACTTTGTATTTAAATAGAAAAATAAATAATATCCTCGAATTTTGATCGCTCACCGCCTGTTCTTTTTCCGTTAGCTTCTCCGATAACATGTTCAATTTATCATCTACGTTTTCGTGCATCTGTAATGATCGATTAAACCGTATCGATAAGTGAAACAATAAATTTGACACAATAATAGACTTTGGTTATTTATACATCTTTATTAGAAAAATAATAATATTTTTTATAACTAACTTCGATCGGATACTCCGGTTGCAAGATTTCGCTTTTGGCAATGATCTACGGCAGACGATTTAAATTAGTTGGATGAGACCACTGCAATTTTAGGACTAACGAATGGACGCTATTACACTTACACATTTTTTCAAATCCTCCAATTGAGTATTATACTTGATTGTATTATTAACAACGGTTATTATTTAATAACAAAAATATGTATATTCGAAGATAGAAAATGTAAAGGCATCCTTACCATGGCCATAAGGAAAATGTTAATGGAGTAAACAACAAATAGAAAGATACATAATATCTTAAAAATATAAATGGTCAGTAAAAACAGCATAACGAAGAATTTTTCTATTTTCTTCTGCACCGACAAAAGTTCAAATTTACTACATACATCATTTTACAAACCTAAAGATCAAAAGAACAACAGACGATCTCTTGAACGCGGTCCCCATTTAGAACGGTTATATTACGTGGTTCGAGAATCGGAATTACTCGAGGATTTTAAATGCTTCGAGTTATCGATCGATTTCCCGAGGGCGCGTGATATTTGAATGCAACAAGAATAATTAAAGTTACCAGAAACAATAAGAACAAAATTATGCGATTAACTGATATAGATAATGTTTTAATTTTATAAGATCAAATTGCAGATTAAATATTATTTCTTTGAATACCTTTAAATACATTTAACGATTTTCTAAAATTATTTCTAGTTTATTAAATTCTAATCTACGTTACTTTGTTCGAAAAATTGTATGTTAAACGTTATTGATTATAAGAAATATCATTGGACACAAATAAATCTTTTATTGTAAACTCTAGAAATAGAACATATGTTCAAAGAGTCAAGGTATTTTCTAAGTAAGCCTTTGAATGATTAGAAAAATAGGATAACTATTATTCTATGCACAATTTAATGCTAAGATACGCGTGTTCGAAATGCGTTTCTTTACCTTTTTTCAAGAATACAACTTCAACAGTTAACAAAAATCATTTGTGCGATTTAACCTATAAAAATGGAGCGTTCATATCAAATGAACTCAATAAAAATGGGAATTACAGACGATTTAACAATTATACAAATGTCTCATCGACATCAACAATTTTACCCTCGCAATCGCAAGTTGTCATTGCGGGTGCTGGAACAGTTGCCAATTCAGTTGCCTATCATCTTGTTATTAATGGATGGAATGATGTACTCGTTCTGGAACAAGATAGGTATACATATATTGATTTGACAAATAAAATTAATTCTAGCAAATATGTCAATGAATAATGAGTTAAACATTTTCAATATTAACAGTACGAGTACTTAAATCTATAATAATATATACATTATATTAAGACAATAAGGAATTTTTAGTTCGGCAACAAACAGTACTATTAATTGTATTTAAAAATATCCTATTACAAAGAAATTATGAAAGCTCTGTTTCAGGATTGGAAGTGGTACATCTCATTTCGGATCAGGTACCCTTGGTCTGTTTAAACCAATATCGCATCGAAATTTAATTTCCTATAGTATTAAGTTATATCAACAACTGCAAGAAATGGGATATGATATTGGTTTAAAACAATGTGGCAGTGTAAACTTAGCTCAAACCAAAGACAGAATGATAGCTTTAAAACGTAGGATGGCTTATAATGCACCTACAGGATTGCATTGTGAAGTAAGATATGTTTTTTTTATTAATTACATATAATATAAGTAGAGAAACAATTATTAAAGCTTAATAAATTTATTAGGTTCTTCGAAAAGAACAACTGCAGAGATTACATCCATATTTGAATACTGAAGATATCGAAGGTGCAATTTGGGTGCCTGAAGATGCAGTAGCCAATCCCAGTGCAGTTTGCGAAGTTTTAGCTAAACTAGCAAAAACAGGAGGAGCAAAGTACGTTGAGAATTGCAGAATACATGAAGTAAACACTGAAAATGGAGCTGTGAAGAGCGTAAAGACTGAATATGGTGTAGTCTTCTGTGAATACTTTGTTAATTGTGCAGGAATGGTAAGTATGATATTTTATATATCAATTTTTAAATTAATTGTGCATTACTGATAAACAGAACTTATTTATTGCACAGTGGGCACGTGAATTAGGATTACATTGTAACCCACCAGTCAGAATTCCAGCATATCCTGCAGAACATTTTTATGCTATTGCTTCTCCCTTTCCATCTAATTCAAATATATCTTTACCATGTATAAGAGATTATGATTCATACTCGTATGTAAGAGAATGGCGAGGAAGTTTATTAATTGGTTGGTTTGAACCTAAAGCAAATCCTGCATTTGAAAGTGGTACTGTCCCTATACAAAACTGGAAAAATTATCTTAAGAATGATCCTTCTCATTGGAAGCCTTTATGGGATAAGGTTGTACATAGATTACCAATTTTGAGTAAAATGCAACCAAATGTCTATAATTGTCCTGATAATTTCACACCGGATGGAAGATGGATATTAGGAGAAAGTCCAGAAGTAAAGAATTATTACGTCGCTGTAGGCATGAATGGGAATTCACTACAGGGTAAACAGTTATGAATATTTATTTGCAAATGCAATAGATTCTATAATAAAGTTATGAAACATTCATGTAGGAGCAGGAGGAATAGGTAAAGAAGTTGCTGAGTGCCTCATAAACGGTGAATCTACGCAAGAGCTACTTCCATTTAACGTGCAAAGATTTCTGGATTTGCATAGCAATAAACAATATTTACAACAAAGAACAAGGGAAATAGTCGGTAGAAATTATGCGATTCTATACCCACATCAATGCGAGTACAAATATGCGCGGAAACTGCGTTGTTCCCCTTTGTACTCGGTTCTTGAAGAAAGAGGTGCAATTTTTGGGGTAAAAATGGCTTATGAACGACCACTTTACTTTGATTCTACCTATAGAAGTAAGAAGATAATTACGTAATATCTCGTGTCATCTTAGATTACATTTCAAAATCGCGTTAAAAAAGAGAACTATTTAATTACAGGAGGACAAAAGAAATCAGTCATGCCACCAGGTAGTTTCTACAAACCTAAGTTCTTTGATTTTATGAAGGAAGAATTTCTTGCGTGTAAAGAAGGAGTAGGAATTATAGACATGAGTTCATTTTCAAAAATTAAAATCAAAGTAAGTATATGAAAACTGTTGTATCATTTTCTTGTTAACATTCGTTAACAATATTATATACAGTCCAGTCGTTGGGAAGTTGTTGAATACCTTCAGCAATTATGTTCTAACGATGCAAATATACCAGTTGGTGGAATAGTACACACAGGGATGCAGAATGAACGGGGTGGATATGAAAACGATTGTATTCTAGTAAGACAATCAGAAAATAGTTACTTTATGGTTTCACCAACATCGCAACAAACACGCATTTATCAATGGATGTCTAGGTAAAAAAAACTGAAGATATATATATATACATTATTCGTAATTATATCAAATAAATATACAAATCGTTGCTTTTCAATGTAGGCATTTACCAGCAGATCATTCAGTCGGCCTCAATGATGTAACTTCGAAATACACGGTAATCAATTTAGTAGGACCTAAAGCTACAGGTCTACTATCAGAACTTTCCAATTCTAATATTAATCTATCTCCTTTCACATACAAGGTAAAAAACCATTTCGCTAGTTACCAAAAAAATATATAATTCACAATGTAATTTAAAGAACAATTTTTATATTAACAGACTGCAAACGTGGCATATGCCTCAGACGTTATGATAATGTCATTTACTAATACTGGTGAATCTGGTTATTGCTTATACATACCCTCAGAGTATGCACTTCACGTGTATGCAACATTAATGGAAGTAGGTAAAGATTATGGAGTGCGAGATGTGGGTGTACTCACGCAACGTTTTATGCGAATAGAAAGATTTATTCCCTTTTGGGCGGAAGAATTAACACCATTCGTTACTCCGTACGAGGCTGGAAACGGATACAGTGTAAAGTTAGATGTATGTTGTACATGTTTAAATTACTCAGACTTTAATATTTTAAAGTTATGTCATAATTATTTGATATTACAGAAGGAATATTTCATTGGGAAGTTTGCATTACAATATCAAAAAGAGCAAGGTGTAACAAAGCGATTAGTATTATTTGTTGTTAATGAACTGGATATAAATAAAGATGTGTGGCCATGGGGTGGTGAACCTATTTATCGAAACAATGAATTTGTAGGAACTGTGACATCAGCTGGGTAAGCGAAGATAATGAATACTATTATAGTAAAATATATTTTTCATTATTCTGTGAAAACATAAATGAATTAAATTTATAGGTATGGTTTTGCAACCGGAACACATATTTGTCTTGGTTTTATTAGTCTACCAGGACCAAGATATTTGCAATCTAATAAGAATATTGTTACAACAGAGTTTATAATGAATCCCACAGCACGTTACGAAATTGATATCGCTGGTACTAGATTTCCTGTTAAACCTTATATTTACCCATTACCAATACCAGCATTGGGTACTAAATTAAACAAAAAATATACTCCTACTCCTATCGTTGCATATGAGAACGACGTTTGCCGATATTAAAACTAAAGAAGAAACTTTTACTTCTTGAATGAATTGTATATATATATATATACTATGAATTATTTAAATATATTTATAACTTTGCAAATTTTCCTAATTGTAATTACGTTCAACTTTATATTCAAGTCCTATTATTTTATATGTAACATTGTATTATACTTTACTTATACATAAATGAATGCCTAAATGTACCTATAAAAATATAAATATTTAAAGTTTGTTGACACTTCTGCTTTATTTGCAGTTACACTAAACTAATATACATTTGAATAGATTTATTCGTAGCAGTCACATTTATACAAAGTGTAGGAAGCCATCTAATAATTTGAACAGAATTTAGAATGTTATATACATTAATATAATACTCAAGTTCAAAAAGCAACAACAGTTTGTAGTTTATCTACTTTTTTATACAGCAACTACATATATATAATTCGTCAACAATTACTGTTGGAAAGATAAATTATGTACTCGTTTGTGTTAGTCAATTCTTTTCACTGTAATTACAAAATATCTTGTCTAGTATGTATTCATGTAAGATATTTGCTTATTATTAATTTTGAAACTTTTTTTATATGTCGATAAAGATATTTTTACTTGCTGCATAGAAAGTAAACTGACTTATCAAAACTTTATTGTTATTTTGATCAATTTTTGAAATGCACACAGAAAAATACTGTAGTATCAAGTCTGAAATAATTAAATGACATAAAATTTAGAGAGTAAAGATTCTTGTAACATTGTTGAGCTCTTTAGCAATATATACTTTGTTTTAACTATTAGTTCCTTACACAGTTTATTTTTACAAGCGTTTTGATACCACCTTACGATGCCCATTGTTCTAGTTCTTTTAAGTCTTCGTCTTCTTCTGGTTTGGTTTCTAAATAATTAATAAAAGTAAGTATGAATTTACATTAATTATAATAGAAATAACATATTACGCAAAAAAGTAGCTGTATTACTTGTGCGAGTTCCAGCTGGTGCAGCTGGAATTGCAGTAGCTGGAACATTTGGAAGTTCATCAGTAGTCTCAATACCAAGCAATTCTTTATCAAGTTGTTCTTGTTCAAGCTCTTCTAATTCCTTTTCTAATTCATCTTCATCTATATCTTGACCAAATGCTACAGGATTAGATATTGCATCTGAAATTTCTTTTGCTACATCTTGTTGTTCAGCTATGTCGTCCATCATATCGTGCACTTGGTCAACATCCCTATAGAATATGTAACACATTATTTTATCTTTCTCATTGTTTGTACCATATATTAACAAAATTATATTATTTCATTCCTTACATGTGTTGGTGAACAGATTTTAATGCATCTGCTGCATTTTTCATTGTAGTTAGAACGGCTGTGTTTGTGTTTGCACTTTCAAGTGCTTCTCTTTGCATTTCAATGGTAGATAACGTACCATCGATTTGCTGTAACTGTTTCTCATATCGTTTCTTTCTTTTAAGAGCTTGTAACGCGGCTGCAACATATAATCAATTTTTAACATCATTTTTATTAGCAACAGTCATAGAGAAGCAGTTTTTTATTTAAATCGACAATGTTGTCATAACACTCTATAATGTTCTATACATTAACAAAGCAGATTTACACATCGAGATTCTTAAGGTTATCCTATACAATAGAGAAACGTCATAATGACAAGTGAACTAGTCATAGGAAATTATCCTTGAACAGTAGTAATTAAACGAAAAAATAGTGTTGTCAGATACCTCTCTTATTTTTCGTTCCATTTTTCCTGGCAATTTGAATTTCAAGGTCTATTTTAGTTTCAAGAAAATCTTGCTTTTTTATTAACATATCCTCCGTCTCGCGTAACTTTTGTATTGCCTCGGCCGTCGACTGAGGGGCCGGCTCCTTCTTTCCACCGAATACTTTGCTAAAGAAACTCATTGTCCCAGCGAATTGTACATCAAATTCCTATTATAACCGCACTCATAAACACAATGAACACTATTCACCTCGGACAGAATCAACAGAAGATTGTACACCAACCACGTACTATCGCCATATTCTTTTTGACATCGACAGTATGCGTCATGACTCATCGCCAAATTACTTTGAAACTTTTGAATTCCACTGATTTATTTGAAATTGTAATGTCTGAAATTTTCTAGAAACACAATACAAAATAAATTATAAAATCGAAAATAACTGATCAATATTTTCTACTATAAAAAAACATTACCTCTTTTCAGAATTGTATATTCAGTTTCACTTTTTTTTCTTATATGATTGATAAAAATTGTATTTGTATTGTTCATCATGTATACATTTATATTTTTAATACATGAACGTATCTATAGCGTATTATATTTTAGGAGCTAAAGATGTAATTTGAAGAAAGAAAATTGCCACTAAAAATTTAAATTATTACCTTGAAAAATTATATATAATAAACATTCTGTTAAAAGTCTCTTATCTTTCTGATACTTCTTCGTGCTCTCTTTTATTGTTATTTTAAAAAAATATTATTATCTGTAAGTACATTAAAGATATGTACCTACATATATATTTCCTATACATCGATTGTACGAACCAAGTAAAATATACTGTCTATGTATTCGTATGACTGACTCGATTCGTATATAAACAAGGATTTCAACTTGGCAGATACTTGTGATGTAACTGATGCGTCATAATCAGAATTGTACTTCTACAAATATAAATATTTTATACAATTCTGTCGTTTCACAATTGTGTTCAGGTCGATTTGCAAATAAATCGTAAATAACCTCTATCGATGGAGAGGAATCTTGGAAATGTAAGTATATATTATAGATACTATTATTTAATTTGTAAATGTTAAAATCCCCTATTGCTTTACAAAAGTTTCTTTCAGTCTCACGATATAAGAAACTATATTTAGTGTGTGTAACATTTCGTAAGAACATTTAAAAATAAATATGTGCGGTCGGCAATACTGCTTTCTTTCCCGGGTTCTTTTTAAGTTCACTTTAGCTACGCACGATGCGAAGTACATGGAGAGATAGGGACCGGGTAATATTTCAATTTTGTTTAAATATTTGCAAAATATATGTCCACGGATCAATATTCATATCAAAATATAAAATATCATCATGTTATTTAATAAAATTGTTATTACCAGGACTTTCAGAAGAAGTTACCTGGTGGTGAAACCACCCAACATTTATTACTAGAAACTTTACATAAAACACAAACTGAAAATAATCCAATACCAGGATTTGATCCTAATAAAGATGATACTCAATATTACCGTATCCAACAAACTATTGATTGCGATGAAGTATATCCAGGGATATATATTGGCGATACGTAAGTACTTAGTTTATGTTACCTCTGTCATATATAAGTACTTTATCAGAAGATAAATTACATTTAATATTTTATAGTGCTACGGCAAAAAATAAAAAGTATCTTCAGATGTTGGGTATAACACATTTACTTAATTGTGCAGAAGGAAAAAGATTTGGTTTTGTAAATACTGATGCTAATTATTATAAAGATACAACAATAAAATATGTTGGTTTACCACTTGCCGACTTGTGCAGTACAGATATTAGCAAATACTTTTATACTGCTGCAGATTTTATTGATGAAGCTGTTTCTGCAGATGGTAATTATAATACATTATTATAATGTATATATAGTAAAAAAATACATCCTTTAATATTGTAAATTTCTCCACAGGTAAAGCTTTCGTACACTGTGTGTTAGGAAGGTCTCGCAGTGCAACTTGTGTATTGGCATATCTAATGATAAAAAAAGGAATGTTGGCTGTTGATGCCGTTAAAACAGTCCATTCAAGACGTTTTATAAGACCAAACGACGGTTTTCTTCATCAGTTAGCACAATTGGACAATCAATTAAGAAGACAACATTTATAATTAAATACAATACTGATACAGTCATTAAAAATCTTCCAGGAGTTTATAACAATACTTTAACTTACATTTAGGAGCACACATGTAAGTGCAATTTTATATTTTCATGCATTGTGTATAAATATTTGGTATAAAAGTTTTAATTCTCACGATACATTAATATTACTCTTTATGTGTACATTTTACTATTTAATACTTTATGCCATTAATAGTACATGCCACCGAATAGAAAATTTTGTTAATAGATTAAAAACATAGCTACTTATTTTTCCATGCAAATGCTACACTTTAAATTAACTATAGTGTATGAATATAATTTATATTTATTATTTACAAATTACGGAAGAATTTATTCTACAAACATATGGTTTAAAAGTTATGTAAAATACATATAAAAACATCGCGAATGTACACATTTTGTAAAATTCTATTTGCATAGTCATGATTCAATTTTGCTACCAAAGTATTATGCATGAAGTATTATATAACTTTTTATATATCATTGTTTTAATTCATACACTGTATTATTAAATAAATTATTAAATCGATACCAGTAATACACAAAACTTTCAGTTTTATAGCAGTTCAAATTATTCCTACATTCATTAATTAACTACTCGCGGCCTTTTAGAATGTGTTTCCACAAGTGTAGATGAATGATTTGGCGTGCCTATTTCGTGTATATCTATGTCTGCTGGACCACTACGTTTGCGCGCTTTTGGAGATAATTGTTTCAAACATTCCATGTCATTAAATACAACTTGCGCACCACCTCCACTAGTTGGCAATATATCTCCCTAACGTAACAATATTTTCATACATTATTCATATTATTCTTTTAAGTAATTCACAAATAAATTACCTTATACAATTTTGTTTCAAGTTCGCCATCCGTATCATGTTCTTGTGCAACGAGACAATATCTCGACGCCCCATCTGTAATCTCCTTTGGATCTGTGAGTCGTGTAACGCTGCGTCTTCTACGCATTAATGGTTGTAAAACTGTCCCTAAAGGAACGAGTGCTCCTGGTCTGTGATCAATCCATCTGTCAGCGCTTTGTGAACGTCTGTGCCTTGGATTTGAAACGGTTGCCTTGTCCTATAAACAAAACTGTTTTAAATGAAATTAAAAAAAAATAAACATAAGTAAAGAAAGCTGACCCTTCGTGATCGACCATCTGTTCCTTTTGTAACTGTTTCAGAATTATTAGTCGTAACTTTCGGAGTAATAGGTACAGAAATGATACCATTATCATCCACTAAAATTTGCTTTACCAATCTCAATTTATTATCCTTTTCCTTCATTTGATTCTGGAAAAATAGGAAATAATACACAAAAAATTCTTAATTATTTTAAATATGTTTTACAAGTGTATCTCAATTTATTACCTGTAATTGTTCACGCTGTTGACGTAATTTTATTTCTAATTCTCTATTCATTTTGTCAGTTTCCACTTGTATTTTAGTATTATATTTTTGTTTTACTCTCTGTTTATCTATTAACCGTTGATTTAACGCCATATCTCTGTCTTTTAACTGTAAAATAATTATATTAAATTTAAGATTAAAATGAACACAATTGTATATTCATTACCTACCTCTTGTTGTAAACCACGGATTGTATCATTCGCGTGATTTAATTTGCGAAGCAAACTATCGATTTGTTCCTCACTTTTACATAGATGACCTTCTAATGCAGACACCTTCTTTTTTTGTTGTGAATTAATTGCTTTTAGAGATGCATTTTCAACTTTTAAATTCATATGCTCTTGTTCCATTGACATTAAGGTTTTCCTAAGATCATTTTCTGTAAATACACTAATTAAGATATTGAATGATACTTAAATCATATTAAAAATGAGTTCTTACGTTTTTGTTGTAAATCAGCACGTAGTAGATTCCGTTTATTTATACGCTGTTCCAAAAAGTGCATTAAGTTAGTAATTATTTGATCATTGCATGGAGAGGTAACTTCCAGTTCCGGGAATGGACCACCCAAACTGTAAAACATATTTAAAGTTACTAATCAGAAAAATAAAAACAAAATGGCTTAGGAAGCAAACACAGACCTGTATACCAGTCCTATGTCAACTTCTAAATCAGCAGCTTCGGGACGACCTTCCTTTTCTAGTTTACTACGCGCTTCCTTAAACAACTATTAAACAATTTCTCTTATAAGTAAATTTTTAAACTTATTTCTTTGTATTTTTTCCTGACCCATACTTTACCTTGTTTGCCTGTCTTCTTCCAGGTGTAAAACCGAGATCTAATTTAGTAACCATTGGTCTAGCTACTTGGACTTCTTGTGTCATTTCCGCGAATTTCATAACTTGCTATAAACACATTAACATAAAAATGAACTTATCATTGCACATTTATACTTTCATATAATTGATTTTTTACATACAATTGTCTCATCAAAATCGTTTGCTCTTGGGTTAACACAGACGATCATTCTCACTTGTCCCTCTCCATCAAAGTAATTCTTAAATAAGTGAGTAAGCTTTGAATCTCTGTAGGGTACCATTTTATTTGTACCTTGAGTTTGATTCTCTCTCAAAATTTCCAAACATGATCGAAGAGTCATCAATGAATTATTAATATTACCTGAAAGAATAAAAGATAAATAGCTTTTTTGAAGAAATATGTTAGAAGACAATTTTAATAGTCATAATTAGAAGATAAAAACCCGCTTCTCTTAATCGTTGTCCTGTATTTTTGGTCCTATTTGTTCTCTCACTGCCAGCCAAATCTACCAAGGACAATTGTGTAATACATATTACACGTTTATCTTGTATGACTTGCTCACCCTCGCAATCTAAGGGTGCCTGTGAAAAGATACCAGTATCTTATGTATAAATACTAATTACACGCAGAATTAAAGAATTAAGGATCTTACTTGTACAAGACGAATGGTAAAAACACTGTGTGATCTGCTAGATTCTGCATTAAGAGCAGTATGTGCTACTCTTCTTCTTCGCTGGCCACGGTTAAATATCTCAAATGCTTCTTCTGAACTTTTTACTTCAATTTCTGTTACAGCATGTACATACATATTTTTGTTCCCATCTTCTCTGACTATTTTACTCTGTAATGTCCTGCAAATTGTTATAAAATATTATATTTTTTCTGAACATATTTAGAAAAACTCAGTTTGTAAACATACTTAGTTCTAATGTCTTCATCCTCTAATAAATCATATACACTGTTATTATATATTTCAACATATGTAACAAACACTGCATATGCATTGTCTTGATCCACTGCTACTACTTGCGATTCATCAACATCACGAGTTATCATTGGATTACTATCTCCATCACTTTCTGCTTTTCTTCTAATGGAAAATAGTAAAACTATTTATCAGTAGAGTTATTTTTATTGATTTTATCTTTCATTTCATACTTTTGCTATACTTACGGTTTGCCTGATTTTCCATTTCTATGAGATGTGAGTCCTGCATGAAGTTCAGTTTGTCTGTCAAGCATTGCATCAGCTTCACTTTGTATATCGAAGCCATTTAATTTATCTGGTTTAAAAACAAACTTTTTTGTTTGATAATTAGCAATACTATTAAAGATGACATCAAGACAACGGGGCATAATACCAGCATCTTGTGGTTCACCGGTCATTGTATATGTTTTTCCACTTCCTGTTACACCATAAGTGAACAAAAGACTATTTCTACCACGAATAACATTTTCGACTAATGGAAGAGCAACTACATTAAAGATTTTCTTTTGTGTGGTATCTGGTGTGAATACACAACTGAATGTTGTTTGAATTTCTTTATTGCTGGTATTACGAAAATTTACTGCCGATTCCGGTGGAGTAATAGCTATAGTTGTATCCGATAGAACTTTCATACATGACACATCTATGGGATGTTGCATTGGCCTTAACCGACAATAAACCTGCACTGGATCTTTAGATAACATATTGTTACCCTTTGGACGACCTATTGGTTTACGAGCTGAACCAGGTGGTTTTACACGTCTAAAACAATTGGTATATTAACATTTATCCGTACTATACACAAAATGAAATTTTGTAAGAATATATTAATATTAACCACATCCATTACAATCTTTTCTTGTAGTTCGTGTATTAAACCTTTAACTTACGTGGATTTCATTTTAGTACAGTAATATTTACAACTTAGTGTCAATTATCACAAGAATAATATTGTGTTTCCTTTCCCTTGATAGATACCGCAAGCCGCAAACGGTTGTCACAACATTCGAAATTCAAATCTAGATACAAAATGGAATGACGCTAGTAAAGTTGTTACCAATACTCAGGCACGAAAAGTTTTTAGATTTTAAGGTACTAGCCAACAAGCAATATGATTGGTTCATATTATGCGCGCAAAATTTGAATGTATTTAAAACAATATCACACCTATCATACATTGGGAATGATAAAGGATATATTTTTGGTTACCGTAATTACAAAAAAATTTATGTAACGAAGTAATAAATAAACTGCATTGCTTTTCTCAGTAGAGAAATTTATTTTTTATATTTGTACAAAGATATGATGTTTAAGGTTACTTTTTAACCTTCTTGTCCTTAGCAACCTTTGTGACATCATCAGGGTTTTCTGCTGCTTCTTTCACACGTTTTGCACGAAGTCCAACTAATCTAGCATCAGCCCTAGCTTTACGTAATGTTACATAGGCAGAGAATTTCTTCTCTTCTTCAGAAATGGTACGAGCCTTAGCCTTGGCTGGTGCTTGATGTCTTATTGGCATAACTTCTCCTTTAACTTGAGTTGCCGCTTTCATCTCCTTCTCAGTTGCATCACCCTTCTTGGGCTAATGATAAATAATATGTAATATTATTGTTAATTTGTTCTGCTGGGTAAACAATACATTCATAGATATAATTACTTACCTTCTTTTCATTCAATGGGAAGAGAATCAATTTGGATTTATATTCCTTCAATCTTTGAGCATTCGTTTGCAAAGATTCGACCGATTTGTTTCTTCTTCTGGGATCCACTGCAATTCCAATGGTCCTAGCAAAGCGTTTATTCAAACCACTGGCATTAATTTCAGCCAAAGTAAAACCTTTGCCAGCCCTAACTTTTGTGTGATAACGGAATGTTGGGCAATGAACAACAGGCCTTAAAAGCTTGACAGGTCTACACAGATAATTGAAAATTAATAATACATAAATAAAGGGATCAAAAATATTATACAGCCAATTTACAAAAAAAAAAATGTAAGAATTAATCACCTTGGCGCAACTGCACGAGCTTTCTTCACACGACTTTGTTTACGACGGTATTTCCTAGCTGGCTGATTGAACCAGGTTTTCACAAATCTTTGCCAGTCCTTGTGAAAGTGCCCATTAGGGATCATATTATTTCTTTTACCCATGGTTGAACTAAAACATATATAAACTTTGTAGAATTTACACGTAAAATTTCATGTATTATCTATATTATTTACTCAATTAGTTGAAATTAACTTTAAAAAATTTGTAAAAATACTACAATAGGTTAGAAATATGTATTCGTGAATCTGGACTGTAAACATATCACACAATTTCCTTTATCACAAAATATATCACATCTTTCATATAATTTTATACTAATATAATTGTTCCATATTTCATTTTAGAAATAAAATAACCAATTTTGTTATTTTTGGTAAAAAACATACTGGAACTTAACCTTTTAATTAACGTCAAAAATTTACTATATGTAATCAACTATATTATAACAAATATATTGTTTAATCACAGTAAAGAACACAAATTAGAATAATTTTATCACGATTACGTAAAGTATTAATTTGAGATGTGAAATATTTAACTGGATTTTAATCTCGAAATTTTACTCACGAAGTTGTTTATACGGTACACACCGGAAAAGGAATCAGTTGCCAAAACGGAAGTAGCATCTTTTTTAAGATATTGAAGTAAAGTTATCGAAATAAACTATTATTTTCATCCATGCTTAAATTACTTTATAAGAATATTTATTATAAAATAAAAAATCATTATAAAGATTTTTTAAACAGAAGTTTCCATAAATAGACTATATTCCATTTAAAGTAGTAATTCAGTATGGCAGCCATCGTAATAGAATCAGTATATCTCATGCAAGAAATTTAAAAGAAATTAGTGTAAATAATTATGTATTAAAATTTAACAATGATATTTGTAAATTCATTTCACCAAAACTTAGTATCATATTTTAAGAATTATGCACATTATAAATATTTTATTACCCGATGCTCTTCAACCGGCGTAAATTTATTTTCGGTATAAAATTTATTTTGTAAACAAATATTGTAACAAATAAAATTTATTTGTAATATACAATATTGTAACAAATAAAATTTATTTGTAATATACAATATTATTATTTTTCATACGCGTATAAATATTACTGAAATGTAAAATTTCTTTAGGAAAGCTATCCTACGACTGAAGTAAAGAAACAAATAGAGACGTATTGGAGGGATAAAATTAATTTGGTCAAATATGATGAAACAGATAATGAAAAACAAAAATTTTATGTTTTATCAATGTTTCCTTATCCTTCTGGAATATTACATATGGGTCATGTAAGAGTTTATACAATAAGTGACTCGGTTGCTAGGTTTTACAGAATGAAAGGTAAATTTCTTACATTAGAACATATTCATTAGATATTATTTAATCGATTGAACTTATAATTCATCTTAGGATATAATGTCCTTCATCCAATGGGCTGGGACGCATTTGGTTTACCTGCTGAGAATGCAGCATATGAAAAACAAATAAATCCTGCTGAATGGACAAAAAATAATATTACTAAAATGCGAAATCAATTAAATTTATTAAATTATGGATTCGATTGGGATAGAGAGTTTGCAACATGTGATTCAGAATATTATAAATGGACTCAGGTGTTATTCTTGAAATTATTTGAGAAAGGTTTAGTTTATCAGAAAGAAGCATTTGTTAATTGGGATCCTGTTGATCAAACTGTATTGGCAGAAGAACAAGTCGATGAAAATAATTGTTCTTGGAGATCAGGGTCTAAAGTGGAGAAAAGATTGTTGAACCAATGGTTTATTAAAACCGTTCCATTTGCTGAGTTAGAACATAAATATATGATTTCTATAATATATTATTATAATCGATAGGATAATATTTAATGACATATTTTTGCTTTAGGTCATTGTTAAAAGGCTTAAATGATCCAACATTAAAAGAATGGAAAGATGTTATAAGCATGCAACGGCATTGGATTGGTGAATGCAATGGCATTAGTTTTGACTTTCAATTAATATCAAATATTCGAAATTATCCAAAGACAATAAATGTTTGGACGAACTATCCAGAATTTATTGAATATGCAACATTTATTGCTATATCTCCAAAGAGTTCGTTAAACATGTTTGAATATTGTTCAGATGAGAATAATGGAATTAAATTGATAGATGTTAAAGTACTGAATCCATTTAATGGAAAGGAGTTACCAGTATTTGTAACAGATAAAGTTGAATTTCAACAATTTAGAGATACTTATCTTGGAATACCTTCTATTTCAATGGAGGATTATAAGTTTTCCGAAATAGTTGGAATTCCTTTTCAACGACATTCAATAAGAGCTGAAGAACAGTTACAGAAAAAATTAGAAATAATATCCAAAGCTAAAGAATGGAAAATTGGTGGATATCCAGTTGGTCCAAGACTTCAAGATTGGTTAATATCTAGACAAAGATATTGGGGTACTCCAATTCCAGTTGTTCATTGTTCAAGTTGTGGTGTTCAACCAGTACCGCACGATCAACTTCCTGTTGTTTTACCAAAAATAACATTTTCATTTTCAAATAAAATGCCTACTTTATCGAATGCTGAAGATTGGTTAAACACTTCTTGCCCCAAATGTGGAGGACAAGCAACTAGAGAATCAGATACAATGGACACTTTTGTAGATAGCTCATGGTATTTTTTAAGGTATATAGATCCAAGAAATACAAAAGAAATGTTTTCAGTTGATAAAGTAAAAAAAATATTTCCTGTTGATTTATATGTGGGTGGTAAAGAACATGGTAAGTAGATTAATTTGATTTCTAATATTTCAAAGTTTTACAGCATAAATATTATTATTTCAGCTGTATTGCATTTATATTATGCCAGATTTATAAGTCACTTCTTGCATTCAGAAGGATTAATACCCAGTTCAGAACCATTTAAACAATTACTTGTTCAGGGTATGGTGATGGGTAAGACTTTTAAGCAGAAGGATACAAACAAATATTTAATGGCAGATGAAGTAGAAAAAAAAGATGAAAAATGGATAGAAAAAAGTACTAATCAACCTGTAATTGTTTCTTGGGAGAAAATGTCTAAATCAAAGCATAATGGCGTTGATCCTCTTGAATTATTAGATAAACATGGGATTGATACAACCAGATTGTTAATATTAGCTGATGTAGCACCCACTTCAAATAGAAACTGGAGTGAACAGAGTAAGATGATATATTATGTATATTATTATATCAAGATTTTATATTAATATTACTTAATTCTAGCTATTCCTGGAATACTTAATTGGCAAAGTCGAATGTGGAAAATCGTGCAAAGGTTTACAAGTTATCGCAATAGTATAAGTTTAGAAGAACTTCAAGTAAAACCTACTGATCCTAAGTATGAAACTGATGATGCATACATGTTTGACAGTCGGAATTTTTTCATAAAAGGCGTAACACATAACATAACTGCATCTCAACATTTGAGTGTTGCAATATCAAGAATGCAAGGGCTTACCAATAGGTATTTATTGCAAAATTATTTCTAAGAGGTAATGACTATGATGAGTGTACCGTTCTTTACTTATTTTTATTTCCAATTTTAAGTCTCAATAAGGTATGTTTACAATGTTCACAAAAAAGTCGTGAGTTTGAACGTGCATTAGTAGTTCAAATCATAATGCTTGCAATAGTAGCACCACACTTTGCTTCGGAATTATGGGCAGCATTTTGTTCAGTAAAACATCATCTTATAAATAAAGATGAAGTAAGATTGGATAAGGACGTAATGGAACAAAGTTGGCCAGAAATCGATATGGACTACAATATGAATTTAATTTCTACTGTATGTTCAGCTGCATGTATTTATTGTACTAATTATTTTAAGAATATCGCTACAATACTTCCATTATATACATCCTACTTATAAGACAGGATTAATTTTATACAAATGCATTATTAATACTATTTACTCTTTTATACCTAGGTAAATGACAAACCGTTAAAAAACTTCAAAATACCCAAACATAAACTAGATAAAATGTCTGTTGAAGATGCCTTGAACATATTAACAAATGATCCAGATGTTATACGCCGTTTGAAGAATAAACCAATTGTTCAAACTAAATTTCTTTCAAAGGTAGGCTATGACACAAGAATAAATATTGTTTTAGGTAAAGTAGACTGTACCAATAAAGAAGTACTTGAAAATAAGTGACAAAATAAGTAAGAATACAAATAAAGAAAAATATTAATTATACTTTACCCAATATTATATTCTCCAGAATATCCATTATGTGGTATAGTTTCTAGGAGTTTTATATATTGAGATGGTAACTGATTTTCTTTTGCACCTGTTAATATTGTTTTTCTACATTGTAACAAAAATAATATATTAATTGTAAATATGTAACTTTTATATTTTGTGCAAATATAACATACATATATAATGGAGAAGGCCTTCTATGATTTGGTAACAATCGGAGTTTCACATGTTCATCTGGATCATTACATTGTTGGTATACTCTACATTTTAAGACTTGACCATTAGGTGTTTCAATATCAACCATAAGTGGAAAATATAATTTATCGGCAACACCTTCTTGACAATCTAATGTAGCCATGTTGCATTCATGTAACTCCCAAACTATACCCCATACATTGTAATCTTCCGTTGGAACAATTGTTGCAGAGCATCCACCCCATCTCTTTGAATGTGTTAAAAAGTCGAGTCTGAAATTCTGATATAATTCAGTATTTGCACAGAATGAGTTTGGTAATTATTATAAAAAGTATACACATAAAATAATATAAATTTTTCCAACATTCTTAATTATGAAATATTCATGCGGTATCGATTAATTAAGAATTATAATTATGTATTTAATATGTGTATGTATATGTATTCTGTGTACCTTTAAAAGACCAATCCCTTTAAGTTGTGCAGTTGGATTATTAATATGTATTCTTTTCATTAACATATTGCTTCCGTATGCAAAATATAAAAATTGTTTAGACATTTTAATGGCCGATTTTGATGCTTACAATCTCTTCAGGTGTACTTACTGTAATGATCCACGTAAGCTAATAAATAGGTTAAGGTTTCTTGCCGATATATAACATATACAGAAGATATGACTTATAATCTTATGAGTACAAATATTATATAGATCCCTTAAATGGTTTTATTTTATGACGTAATATAAAAATTACACAAAAAAACCAAATTTCAGAAAGGTTAAAAGTGTAAATAAGGTTATGGTATAATGAAATAATATTACGAAGCTTTCAGTTTTTATTGGTTAATTTTTCAATTCATTAGTTTTTTATTTTATTTTGTAAAAATCTATGGATTATAAATATAGAAACAATACTTTATTAATCTCAAATATATATAAATATTTAAAGTCTATTTATTTATAATTTAATTAGATTAATCAAACTTATAGTTTGCATATACTTCATGGAACATGTCACGACAATTTATTTTAACTTTAAGTTTGGCACATAGCAAAAAGATTCCTGATAATTTCCTATGCAGACTGTATATTTCTTCAGGTGGAGGGCAGAGTCTATTATCTAAGATTGTTGGAACTAGTGATTGCATTCTGCAATAAATTAATATTATTATTTTAAATATTTCTTATTGAAGAAACAAAATTGAAAATATATGTTAATAGTTCCTACCGTTTAGTCACATCTTGTCCCCCAAAATCATAATATTTATTATTTTTATCAAATATTTGTCCTAGAACCATTACTGCATCAACATGAGCTTCTTCCATTATCTGAAAGGAGTGTAACACAAGATTTATGAAACCTGACTAAATATAATTTAATGAATAGAAAATTAATAGAATTTGGAAATTTTTACTTTAGATTCATATCCAGTAAGGAATCCCATGTCTCTGGATAAATTTAAAACTGTCATACGATCATTTTCGCTTGCAGCATAAATTACTTTAATATATTTGTCCATAAATGATTTTTCATATTCTCTACAAGCTCCAAAATCCAATAATACTAACTGAAAATTACATGAAAAGTATGATTTATATGGATGACCATAAAATATTGTATTACATACCTGTTTTGTATTATTGTTGTAGAAAAAATTTGACCAATTTGGATCTGTTTGCATATATCGAAAAACAAATAATTCCTTCAGACATAAGTGCATTATCAATTTACATATATGTTCTCTTGTTTTCATATCTAAACTTACACATTTATCTACGGGAATACCTTCCACCATTTCAGTTGTAAAAATTTGACTTGTTGATAATTCATCTGAATATTAAAATGGCCAATTATTTTATATCAGACAAAATTAATCTTATGAATTCATACCTACTACAGCTGGAACACAATAATCCTTATAAGGTTCCATGAGCTTTTTGTACTTTCTTGTGCATTCTGCTTCGCGTACATAATCGACTTCCCATGCAAGTTCTCGTTTAGCAACTTCCACTAAATTATCAATGAACATGCCTTTTGGAAAGATATTCCAGACCTAAAAGAATTTCTTGTTTTACGATCATCTTGATGAAAAATAAAATAAAACGTTTTATGCGCAATGATACCTTCATTATGCCTACTAAGTTCTCTACATCACTCTGAATTCCCATAGCTACACCAGGATACTGAATTTTAATTGCTACATCTTGACCATTTAATAAAGTACCATGATGTACTTGGCCTGTAATTATTTACTAGTATTAATAACTGTTTTTGGAACAACACTTTTATATTACTCTTCTATTAATAAAGATATTGCACCGATAGATGCTGCAGCAAATGGTTTCTCTTCGAAGGTAGCTAATTTCTTTTTCCAATCATGCCCGAATTCACTAGCTAACACTTTCTGAAAATAAGTTTACGAAATGAATTTATTCATAAATAGATGACTGAAATGATTTAATTACCTCAACTTGCCATGTTGGCATAAAATCAGCGCTCTGTCTAACTCTTTCAAAAATTTTTTGTAATTCAGGATTTATAACAGTTTCATCTTGAATACTTAAAATCTGTCCCAATTTTAAAGCAGCACCTGTTATAAATACTCATAATAAATAAACTCGTCGATTATGAGAGAATATAATAATTATGTTTTTAATATTTACCTCTTACTTTACACAAAGTTGAAACTATTCTTTCAGCATTTGGTTTTGTAAGAAACATATTATCGAATGTTTCTCCTAAACTTTGTTGTTTTAATCCTAATGTTCTACGCGTATATTCTGCAACTGTACCGATGCCAAGACCAATTCCTAATGTACCAAAGCTTACCATTCTCTGTAATCTAGTAGCTGGAACTTTTTGAGCTTTTGCATTAGGAGCAAGCTTTAAAATTAAGATTGTTTTATTACGACAAAACTTGCAAAAGTTGTGTAAAAAGAAAAGAGTTACTTACAGTTTGTTTTGGTTTAACGGATGGTCTAACTTTAGGTATTTCTTGAGCTGCATTTGCAAACCCCTGCTTTTTATTGCCTATGAATACTTGATCATCATCTTTTTGAACATTGTTTTTCTTTGCACCTTGATGCGTTATATTTTGTTCATGTTCTAATTCCAATTTTCTTAGTAATTCTTTATCTTTGTCTGAAAGCTCAATTTTAGGTATTTCATTCTCTAAGTTGGATATTGTTTCAATTTTTTCTTTTACTGTTGTATATTTTTTTATTGTAGATTTATCACGTTTCTCTTGTATATCATCCATACATTCAGATTTGATATTCTGCTGTACATTAGGAACATCAGATTTAATTGGTACTTCCTTAGGATCTTTTGCAATATTATAAACATATAATTTAGCATTTTTGGATGCTGTAGAATTATAATGATCAGATGGAATATCATTAGATTTTATTTTAATAAATTCCATTATGCCTTTCTCAACAACATTTAATCGTTCAGCCATTTCTTTCACTTCTCTTACTGCTTGACTCTGTAAAATAATAATAAAATAAAATAAATATGATAAAGAATATTCAACTTTACATTTATAAAATTATAATGCAGATCATACATAAATTATTGCAATGAAAGCCACATTTCAAGTTAAATGCAAATAACAGAAACTTACAGGAACCTTACTTGGTTCTATATTGTTTAATTTTTTCATACAATCTGTTGTACATTTTTCTGCCACAACTTTTAAGCTTGATGTCCGTATTGAATGTTTCAGTGTATCTTCTTGATGCTTTATGATGGCATTAGTTACTACCTTAACTCCTTTTAATACACCGATGAGATCAGACATCCAAGGTTGAGCCATCTCGATGATTCAATTTAACTGTGTAGTAATTATTCAAAAATGAATTATGACAACTTTTGAAATTTTCATTTATGAAATATTATTATTATCTTCTTAAAGTTATCTCCTACTTTCCAGTTTCTTTATCAATAATTTATAATGCTATTTGTGTCAAACTACTTATAAGGAGTATTACAAACTACGTATTTAAATACGAATGACTGTATTTACATATGAATAAAGAGCGTCTAAAATAAATGCAGACCTTGAAAATGATAAATAAGGTTAGAATGAAATAGAACAATGTGTTTCATCGTTTCAATAGATTCATATTCTAGTTTAATATATAGCTAGGCAGAATAATAAATTGTTCTAACGATGTCTTATTGATTATTCAATATAAAGTTTGTAATCACCGATATATTTCAAAAACACATGTCGTCAACCAACCTGTATGTCATAAGTGTATAATGTAATCTCACGTGTACTTTCATCGTATTTGTATTATATGATCTTGTTACTTTTAAAATATTAATAATTATAAAATACTCATGGCATCAGAAAATGATAAAGATTCAATAATTTTTTTCTAAATTGTTTATATTTTATGGCATTGCATTTAGGAATTATTACTAATGATTCACCACTATTTAAGAAATTACAGGAACTCCACAATTTAAGAACACCTTTAGTTAATATATTATTTATATAATACATATGTACCTGTTAATATATATATATATGATATATATATATATATATTTATTATAAACTAAACTATATATATATATGAATATATTCAAGCAAGACTCAGAAGTTACATTGTACAAGGTGCATTCGAAAATATATCCACATTAAAAAAATTACAAAAATAATGAATCTTATTTTTGTAGCAACTTATAAACAAAATGGGCAAACTTTAAATTTTACTACCATCCTTTTTGATTTTTATATTTATCAGTACCTTACAAGCTCTACAATAATTTATTTATATACACAGTATATATTTTTTGTCGTTGTATCTTTATGTAACTACAAAAACAGAAATTTTATTATACAACAAATCCTAAATACTTTGGGATGATTATTAGTAATTTCTTATTAAATTGAAGCTAAAGTTACCTACTACAGAATAATCATTGATTGTTCATTTTATGAGTAAACCTTGGGGTAGTCTCAATGATTTAATATCATACTTAAACGTTTGCATATACCAATCGAAATATCTATAAAAATGTCATTTATTTTAAGCATATGTATAATATGTATACTTATTATTATATGTATTACTGTATACAAGAGCCTTATGTTGAAAATTCCATAAAACTTTCTCAAAGTGATGGTCTATAAAAATCATTTTTAGAATATCTAATGATGTTGACTTCATTCTTAATATTTATCAAATTTTTATGCTATAAAGAGACCACCTCCATGGGTTCAGTGTTACATTTTAAAAACTGTTTCAACAAGAAAATTAACTTTACAACAAAAACGAGTGCAAACGATTAACACTCGAAAAATTATATAACATTTGGTTGATCTGGTATAAGAGATGCAAAAAATGTACTGAAAAATGTCCAAGTCAAAGCAAGTGCCCCAGGTCTTTCTTCTTCGTGTTCTTCGTTCGCGTTTGTTCTAGCTTCTGCTTGTGCCGTTGGTACTTGACCATTTTGTTGCTGCGCTACAGGCTGAGGACCCATAGCTTCATTTTGTAACACTTGATTATTATTGTCTACTCTATCTACTCTACCATTATTATTCTCAGGTAAAGGAAGAGGTTGCACTCGGAAGAAACCACCTTGATATCTGCAAAGTATTAGGTCTATTAGTATTTCTCCTTAACTTATGCACTTCATTTATGTAAATTATAAATTTATGAACTTACAGGTACATCGCAAAGCCAAGAAATGTAACAATAAGGAATCTTAGAGGAGATGAGTAAAAATATAAAATACTGAAAAGAACAATTATTCTGGACAGGGTATAAGAAAAATCTAGCCAATCTATATTAAATGCACCATCCTCTCCAGCACCATTGTTTCCACCATTAATATCAGCATCTTGTGCAGCAGGTTGTTGCTGTTCATCACCTACGTTATTGTTATTATTATTATTATTGTTGTTGTTGTTGATAATGTTATTGTTGTTGTTATTATTATTGCTGATATTATTTCCATATGAATTTTGAACACTATCATTGGTATTAACATTCATTTGTTGTACATATGGAATGCTAGTTTGTAGTGGGATTCCTTGTGCCGCCATGCTATAACAAAACATAATGTTTTATTATTATATAGTATTGATATTCAATAAACAAATAATAATACAAATTTATTTACAGTTGCATGTACTGGGTAAAATAATGTGTGTACGCCTGTTGCATCCATGCCATTTGTTGACTATTCCTTGGATCGAAATATTGCTGGGTAGAATACAATTGTGTAGGAGTATGTTGCACAGTAGGATTATTAATATTTTGACCCACATTTTGCATATTATTTGCATTATTTAATCTTGTGTGTTCTGCTGTATTTCTTACAGCCGCACTTGGACTTTCTTTCATTTGCTCTGACATTACTTTTTGTGTAGATGTTTTTTGTGAAGTGCAAACTAAATGAACAGTGTAAGCTTGATCTTCTTGTCCATCACATTCTCTTAAAACATCTTTCAATAACGTAGAATCGTTCAATAACTGTCCTGAATATATAAGCTTTTGACTTGCTCTTTCCTATGAATATAAATCAATTATAATCATGTAAATAAGACGTAAGTAATACAAGATAGAGATATGCATGATGTAAACAAGCAGAATATTACTTTATCAACAACAAAACAAAATCTCATGAAATTTCATGGAAAAAATTAGTGTTATCATAAAAATGATAAGGAGTTGCGAACGTTTTCATCTGAGACTATCAAAAACAAATGAAGTTGGAGATACTAAAGTTTTTCTTGATTAGCGACGATAAACGTACATTTCGCTTTCACTGACAATCAAGAGGAACTTTCACAAAATTTCACACGAATAAATTTACTAGCACAAGTAAATGAACTCACTGGTTTGCTAGGATAAACTTCGGATAAATATTCTTTTAATCGACCAATGGTCCATCCGATATCACATTTAACAACTTGGTCTTTAATTTGCTGATTGGGTGTTTTTATTATTAGTTTCACAGCAACGCCTTCCATTATTGTTAAATTCAACCTTTGCAATTTCCCACAATCAGCTGGCCTTCCACTGTCACTTACTTAGACAGTGTTAATTAACGATGCTACCGAGGCAAATTGATACTACTGTGGCTTCGAAAATGTATACAATACGTTCTTTTATTTATTAGATTGGCCTGCTGATTTACACTAGCAGCACTGTATATTTATTTATTTATTTAAACACCGAATACTAACAGATTGAACGATAGTATAGCACGACTATGGGAAAATATGAACAAGTATTTAATCGTTGATATATTTTTATAAGCGTCACTAAATGAAATCACATATTTGGCGACTTATCATTGGTTGTAGATTACGATTTATTTATGGTTCGATAAAACCCGGTTTTCAAGTATGTTTTCTTCGGTTCGATATGTACCAGTTTGGCTGCTATCGCAATAATAGTTTCTGACATTCATGAAAATTACCCAGTATATATAGATAGTCAGGCGCGAATACTGGTTGGTAAAGTTTGTTGACGAGACGACGCCTTCCAAATTCCGTTTGAATTTGAATTGAATGCATCAGGTATAATGAAATGTAAGTATATCTTCCTTTGTTTTTAATATTAAGAATTGCATCTCAACGCATTTCCATACAGTTTTTCCTCAAAGTTACGGTGAAAATATTAAATAAAAAAATATTAAGGGATATTAGAAATCTGATATAGAACTGCTAAGTCTTAAATTATGATGAGTTGCAATAACGTGTTAATACTATTTACAAATAAAACTTAAATTCTGAGGAAATTAAATGATACTCTGGTACCATTTTGTGTCTATTTTATAGGGTTCCCACTAGAAGAACTAGAAGTAGGTCAAGGCGGTCTTCTGTAAGTATATTAAAATATTTAAAATATATAATTCACATTGGTTAACATAAATGTTTGGTTTTGCTTCATATACATTGCAATAAAAGTTTTTATTAACAAAATAAATCATTTATTCATTGTGCTTAAACTTAACAATTGGCTTTATCTACTTGTTTGCAACTACAGCTAATATTACTATTATTCCTATGATGTACATAGATACTTAAGCCTCCGAAACCACGACAACCACTACAGAATTTAAATTTCAATAGTTCGTCTAATGAGAGTAGTCCAGCAACTACAATAAAACTTAAAAGACGTGTCAGCTTTGCAGAGAAAAAACATGTGAAGTGAGTTTAGCTTTTTGTATGCATATTTTGTTCTGTAGAATTCAAAAATGTAATAATGTGATTCATTGTGCAGAGAATTCTGTAATTCCTTGGAACAAGGGACTGTATGGGACAGTACGTACGAAGAACATGATTTAAGTAATATTAAAGTAACATTCTCTTCTGACAAAGAACCATGTAATGTTGAAAGTGTGCATAAAGAAATAGAAGAGGCAGACATTATTAACGATTTTGTGAATACTCATTCTGAAATTGTTGATAATTACATAGTCAAGGAAAGTAGTGCATGCTTAGCATCCAATGAAGTAATACAAAAAGATCTAACTGTAGCAGATTATGAAGCACCTTATGAAAGCTTAGTAGAATGTACAGAACTTGCATGTAATCCATCAACTAAGAAAGAACTATTACCAAACGCATCTTCTATTATATTTCATGATGAAGTGGAAGAAGCAAATGACTCTGTACTTTTAACTGATGTACCATTGAATAGTGAACGTTGTATGTCTAAGAGCTTCACTGTGTACGAGGATCCAAATGTAAATGTATTTAAAAAGGTTGTAAGTTGTCAAGAATCAGATGCAAATAATCTTAATTGTGTTAAAATGAATACTACTTCTATTTTAAATACACATATGGAGTTTACAGAAATGATTAGTAATAAAATTTATTCTAATATAAATTGTATTGAAAGAGATAAAATAGAAATGTCACTTCAGAATACTTCGCTAGAATTAACTCAGGTAGTTCCAACTTCAATTCGGTATTTAGAGTCTGTTAAACCTTCTCAGCAAGATATTGTAAATCTCAACCTTAACACAACTCAAAAATATAATGATATTTCAATGGAAATGACTACAGTAGTACCAACTAGACCATACAATTTGCAAGAAGACTATTATGGAATTGATAAAGGAATTGATGTTTCTCAGGAAGTATCAATGGAAATGACAGAAGCTATAGAAATGAACACTCACACAGGTCTTATGCAACAAGATAAAGTAGATGACACATTATCATTGATAAAAACAATTCCACAAACTAAAGATGATATTACACGCATGGATGAAAACAGTATGGAAATGACTAAAGCAGTTAATACCTATTCTGTAATGGGAAATAATTTAGAAAATTCGAAGTGTATAAATCCTTATAAGAAATTACTAAATTTTGATAAAACTGTACTGCATAATGATCAAGAAATGGAATTTACTACAGCCATATCAACAGTAATTAAAATGCATTCAGCTAACTTGAATTTAGAATCAGACAGAACTAGGATATTTCACAATAATTCAATGACAATTACAGCTACTATATCATCTGCAAATAAGATGGATACTTGTAAAGAAGAAGCAACAATTACTGAACCATCCATTATGGAACTGACTGAAGCTGTACTACCATTACAAAGAATACTTCAAAAAGAAAATTCTACTGTGGCTACTTCAGTAATCAAACAAACAATATCACCTAAACATGTTGAAAATAGGTCTTTTTCTACAAATTCTTTGAATCAAACTAGTGTACCTGATAATGTCTTAAGAGATATAACTGCTTTAGTAGTTCCTCCTTCCTTAAACTCAAGTGAATCTCCAGATAAAATGGATTGTACAATAAATAATTCGGAGGAAGACAACCACAATGAAAAACTTACCAAGAAAACTCAGGATGTAGTAAATATTACTTCAGCTTTAAATGAAAATAATGCAGAAGCAGCTTGTGCTATGTTGCTGTGCAGTGAATCTCCAGATAAAATGCTCTATACACTAAATAATTCGGAGGAAGACAGCCTTAATAAAAAACTTACCAAGAAAACTCAGGATGTAGTAAATATTACTACTAATGCAGCCTTGCATGTTGAACAAGATACTTATGCTTCAGCTTTAAATGAAAATAATGCAGAAGCAGCTTGTGCTATGTTTAACTCAGTATCAAATAAGTCTTTGCACACTGTAACATCACATACAAACGAAAATGAATGCTTGCAGCACAATGACTTAAAAGATATTGTATCACATCCTAGAAGAACATACATCATAAAACCATTAAGTAGTGATAATTCTTTTATAAACAGTCTTAAAGAATGTAGTAAAAATCCAGCAACCAATAATGATACAGAAGCGAAAGATAATTGCTCTGACCAATTTTTATTAGAAAATAGAGGTTCATTCTTCAATCAATCTTTAGAGGAATTGGAGTCGATTAAACCACCATCATTTATTTGTTTAGATGATTTGTCAGATGAAGGTGTATCTGCAAATACTAATTACAATCAGGAAATTAATACAGACAAAGAAGACTGTTCACTTTTAAAAAGTGTTGAGACATCTAGAGTAACTGATTGTGAAGAAACTCCAAAATTTAGTCAAGAAGTAGTATTAGAAGAAGGCATAGATGAGTCTAGAAAATGCTTCAATGAATCTCCACCTTTAGATGATCAATCAATCAATTCAAAATCCGAATTAAATAATCAAACACGGACTTGTGAAGTTGAACAATTGCAATTATCAGTGGTAGATGATATTAATATGGAAATTCAAGATTTAAATAGTTCTTCGTCAACAATAGGTGATAACGAAAGAAATTCTGTGTATAATATTGTGAGTGTTCCTCGATATATGAATATACAGAGTAATTCTAATAGAGAGAATCAATCCATGGAACCCGTCCCTTTGAATAGAAGTGATACCTGTGAAGAAATTCTTGAAGTTCATTCTCAAAATGATCATCTATCTGATAATAAAATAAAAGTGCCTAATGATGAAAATGTATTAAATTCAATGAAAGAAGTAGTAAAGGAAAGTTCAGAAATACAGCTTTCTCTTGTAGAGAAGGATATTACAATTGAATTAGATCCGTTTTCTTCATTGATAAAAGAATTGCGGGTTTGTGCTCAAAGGTATGTTACATTAAAACATTGGAGTAGGTACATAAGAAAAAAAATATAATTATTTTTGTATCCTTTTTTCAGTGATGAAATTATTTGGGAAGTATACCATGAAAATATTGAGAGGAAAATGTTCGTAATAGGATTTATATCTTCCTCACTATTGGCAATAATATTTTTAAGCGATGATTGCGATATCAAGGATAGTCAATTTATTAAAGATATTAAGATAATTTCTCGCCTTGCAGGTGAGATCATAGTAGAATCACTCCAATAAATAACATCTTTTAAGAAATAGATAACAATATTAAATTAAAAATATTTTACCAGATGATGCGGATGATTTAATAAGTATGGTTCATAGAATAATTTTAGAAAAGTTAGATGTTAACAAAGTAATGAGTCTTTATAACACTTCTGAAACCATCCTATCGATGCTGGATTATATTTCAAAAGAAGTTAAGCTAGCCATGGACTTCATGTTCGAGTTGAAACGTTTAGAAGATTTAAGTTTGATGGAAATCACTCGGGATAGGTAATAAATAAAAAAAATTTTGTATTAACATATTTTACATTAGATGCGATACATATCCATTCTTTTATTTTAGAATATCTTTTGATTCCTATACCAAAAGGATGGACATTATATTGAGAATAACAATGATTATCAAACCATTTGAAAAGATTGAACCTCAAGACATTTTCATACATTGTTTATTAGGCTCTGTGAGGTCGGTTTACTCGCTATATTGTAAGCTATATTAAACATCTTTTTACTGTAACATTATTATATTTACAGAGAGGAAGAAATCAAGAAATTAATAATAAACATAAAGAGGGATCATAAGTTTCTAAGGAGGTACATGAGTGATGTAAGAGATTATGTATACTTGATGGAAGAATCTGCAAGTACGACTAAACTTCCATTTTAATGTCTTTCACAATTATTAAAAATGCAATAATATAATACTGTAAATACTCGTTCTAAAGAAACATATCAATTGTACCATATTTGTCTACTATCATATGCTCTTGCAGTTAAACTGTATAATAAAATGTTTTACATTTTTTTGACAAAATGTAATGTTTTTGAATTTTTAGTGGACGTACTAAAAAAAAACACGTATTTTGAATTTTTTAGGCAATTAGAGAAAGTATTCTGGTACCTAGTTAGCAAGTAACATAAAGACCAATTGAAAGAATTAAGAACAAAAGCCAAAAGTATGAATATCTGTTGAGTTTGTAGGACTCCATGGTAAATTTGGACATGTTCATTTGTTTTTGTTGCAATGAAGATCGTGGAGGGAACATGTTGCAGCGGTGCAACGCCCGTCATTTCAACGTTCGTATAACTCCGGCCCCAGTCATCTTACAATAGAGATATGTCCTTACAGATTAGTTTAAGAATCACAAGTGTTCTTCACCTTTTAAATATTTGCTCGTAAAGGCATGCTGGCTTGAAGTTACGAGTAAAGGTCGATCAACTAGCTAACCGGTAGCCGGTTCAGTCGAAGCAGCTTTTTGTGCAAGCATTTGCGGCCCTTTCGATAGTATCGTGTGAACAATCGCCACCATTCGCAGAACCATATCAGTTTCTGCTTTGTTCTTTGAGATTATCCTTTGGTAATTACATAGACAAATATTTCCTTCGAATATTACAAATGTTAAAATATTATATAAAGTAGATTCGACAATGAATATCTAAGTACATTCATTTTTAAACCTTCAGCTTTTTAGGGTCAGGATGAGTTAGTACATAATACAAATTTTACATATAGCTATAAATAAAAAGAAAGGTAACGGATGCGAATAAAGGATTTCCTTCAATTCGAAATATTTTGAATCATATTAAGGAACGGGTCGAAATATCGCAAGGATTTGAAACAAGTACTAGGGGTACGTTCGATTGATGCAGACATCATCTTCGGCCACTGTTTAAGCCGTTACATAAACCGCGAATTTACGAACTAAATTCCCGGCAAATTTGTATACAATGAACCTCTCGATCAAGCTGTCACTGGGACCACGGGGAGTCACTTCTCCTTGGCCTTTCTCGTCGTACAAAAATTACTTTTGTTTCAGTTGAAGCGAGCCTCCGTCTTTGGTTCAATGGCTTCTGGAATCGCGTCATCCTCCACTCAACAGTAACATTCTTCAACTTCGATTAAAACAGCTATAAAAATTAATTTCTTCTTCGACGATAATCTATTCTTTCCTTTTTTCCAAAATGCTATTATAGTTTTCAGATATTTTCGAAGTTGTGTAACAGCGTAAATCATTGGACAAAACTCACGCGGAGGTCTGAAATCTACGAAACTTCCGGTAGTTACAACGAAGACATTGCTGACGCATGAAGAGAAAAAATGCATCGACTGACCATGTGATGTCGTTTACATTGACCAAGTATTGTCTTCGGAAGAGATAGCTGTAGGGAATTTATTATTATTTTTGCTAGTATCATATGTCTAAGGAAAAAAAATTTTCAGGTCGTATAAAATTGCATCATGAACATATTTTTCTTTCGTTTACTATTTCTTTCAATTTACTGCAGTCTAAGTCAATTTACATAATTAATATCACGTCATCTCAGGTGTTACTCGTGACAACTTGTAGCACAAGCCACTGCGATCTGTCTGAATTAATACGTATCTTTTCATACGATGAAAAATTCCTTTTTTCATTAATAAATCACAGCAAAGTCAAACAGGTATTATCAGCATATACTGTCCAGTCCTACTTTCAACTGGACGCGTAGTAAACATTCAACTCGTTAAAGAAGTTAAACTTTCTTTCGCTGTAGCTATGCCAGTCGTACTCGCGTGGGCGTAAAGGCCCGGTTTTACGTGATTTCGTAACGGCGACAGACCGATTTCCAGTATCAAAAAGCGTTTCATGAAGATCCCGAAGGCCTTCGGAGCCTCTCTTTCTTTCTCTCTCGTTCTCAGCTTTTCTCCGTCTTCCAGAACGCCCTTGTGTACACGAACGAAGCCCGACCATGTTCAGAGATCTCTTGTGAAACGGTTATGCAGAGTAACAAAGAACGAGAAATAGTGTTCTTTTCTTTTTGTGTAAAAATTACCATCACCTCTGAACTTCCAAATTCAATAACTGTTTTTAATCAAACGTTGCACATTTCCAGGCCACCGTCTCTCCTATTCCTTCCACCAAACTTAATGGTTTTCAACTTACAAGTTCCCTCACCATTGTGGACTAATTCAACAGTGCACATAAAGTTCAACCTGAATCCTCAACGTTCAACATTTCCAAGTAACTTTCAACTCCATTAAATTCGTCGAACTTCGAGGATTTAACACATAGAATACTCTGAATTAATTTTAAACTCTGAATCAGCATTCACGATACGTATTTAACCCTTTAAGTTCGGAATAATTTTCATTTTTTACTGTCATCCTTACCTTAGATATTTGTTTCAGAATCATTCGAGTAACACGCGGAATAGATATAATTATTTCAGAAGCTATCAAGACGTAAATCCGTAAAGAGTCGAAGCATGCTTCATTTATATCATTTCAATTGAAAGTGGTACCCGAAAGTACTTTCACGGCATGAAGCGTATTAACCCTTTGCACTTGGAAGTTTTTCTCTAGAAATACTTTCAATAATTCCTGATCGCATAAATACGATATTTCGTGAAACTAACTCGAAGAGAAATGATACATACATTGAGGAACAAAGCTATTTGATTTCAATATTTCTCAAATTGATGCGTTATACAAGGTGTAATATTAAATATCAAATTTTATAGTTTTACTGTATGAAATCAGGTGGTGAGTGAGAGTCATCTTCCGACTGCAAAGGGTTAAGCTGTCAGTAGCGTTTTTCACGTGGAGTGCGTTGAATTCGAAAGCACCGCAGTGCGAGCCGTTTAACGTTTGCTCGAAGAATCTCTGTTCGTGGACAGGGGTTGACGGGGCGACGTCGCCGAGCCCGCGTCAGGCAACCTGTAACGGTGACGTCGCCCCGACGATACCTGCTCCGGGACTATGAGAACGAGGCGGCTGGCAGCGGGAGCAAGAGCGGCAGCGGTTCAAGTGGGCGTAAGGGCCGGGAGAGAGAACGTCGTCCCGTGTTCCATACATGGCTATGCTATGTGGAAACCGAGAGACACAGAGAGACGGACGCACCGGCGGAGTCCCCACCGTGTGGACACGGCGGAGGCGACGTTTTCTCGGCACGAGTGCCCACCGCGTGCCTCGTGCACAGTATCAGCTAGCATCACGTCGTCGTACGGTCGTTCCCAGTCGCGTTTACAAAAATCGTCACGGTGAAATAGATCCGAGGGTAACGTCGAAGCGCAAGTGCTGACAGAGGAGACGCGTTGAATTTCACCGGTCGATAGACACCGGACCAACTGGAAGATGCACTCGGCGAACGCGTCACTGGCATCGGTGTTACCGTTTCTGACCACTGGTCCACAGTCGAATCCACCGGCTCTCGTCTAACAGCTTAGAAGTTCAAGCTTCCGCGCCTATGGCCGAGTGACAGCTCTCTCGGTTTGGCGAGCGTGCGATTGGTCCTCTCGAGCGTTGCCCGCGCGCAACAGCCAACGTGGGTTGGATGCGTGAATGCCCGTGCCGCGCCTGCGTGAGTGCTACGATATACCGCGTGTACGTGTGCCGCGCGTGAAGAGAAGCCGTAGGGGCTACAAACACCCGGACTACAGGGACACACATTGCTGTAGGTACGTGTGCGCCCAGAAACGCATTTTGAAACATTCTCACGATGAAGGAATGATACCTTTCGAGTATCGTGCTACTGCAGTTGGTTGTTTGAAATCTTTTCGTTTAGACATAATATTTCTTGAGGCTCGATCGCGTTATTCTGAAGTCTTATATCGTTTGAACGATCAGGATCATAGTATCTACGTGGATTTTTATCAAATCCAATCGAGTACCGGTTAACCGTTTCGTATTATAGTGTATAATAATTTGCTTGGAGGAAAGTATTCTTGCATACATTCAGCAGAACGTACATAAAAACCGCCCGATTCCAGTGGGTTGTCTCACCTAGATCGTAGCACCCACAACGCTGGTTAGTAATGAATGCAACGCGTTAGCCATTCATACGATAGCTTTCATTCTCTCGACTTTATTCCAGATCTCGTAGTCACAATTCGTTGGAATGCTCTCCGAAGGTACGCAGTCTTCCCTATAAATTATTCAGAAGCGACGCTGAAATTTTTGAAGTCGAGTATTCAAGCGGAATCAGCGCTCGAAATCTATCTAAGCGTGTTAAGTTTTTTCGCTGTTGTTCCTCGCTGCATCTGCCTCCTCTTTTTCGACGATCGTTTTTAGCATCCTACGAAGACGAAAACCAGTTTCACGTCCGGACGCACGCGGACGTTGGAGAATCACGATACGAAAGAAAGAAGGAATCGCTCAATCGATGACCGTGCTTCTTCCACGGACGTCTCTCTCCCAGAAAGGTCGCAGTCTTCGACACGCACTCGTTCCCACTCGTTCCGCTTCCCTTCGAATTTATTCGATACCCTGATTTTTCTCGGTTGCTCAACAGGTGACGCGAAGAAACTCGCGAGCGCGCGCGAGCAAGCAGGCATGCACCGTGCGCACGTAATATTTTCCTGCGGGGAAACGGTCTCGTTAAAAGCGTTGCAGCCTTGTCTCTCAATGCGTTTACGTCCCACGTTTTAGCTGACAAGTTTCCGTCATATCCATTCCCTCGCTTTCGGTGAACGGAACTCGCTGGACACAAAACCATTGGAACGGTCTCTCGCGGGAAAAGGGTGGGCAGCGCGTTTCCACTGTATTATTTCTTCGTTTTCTTTTGCTCGGTCCGTTCGCGTTCCGCCTTCTCAGCCATCAGCAGCCTCGCTCTTTTCCTCCCTAACGGGGTTCGCGACTCGAATTTCGTCAACTGGTTCAACGTCTTCTTCGCGGGAGGCTCGTACTTCGCCACCTCTTTCATGATTTCCTGCGGGGTCAGCGGCTTGAACTTCAGGGTGATTCTCCGGGCAACGTTCAGGACATTCTCCACCGCCTGTCTTATGAAGTCCAATGGAATGCCCTCGGACATCTTCGCCAGGCTGGAGACGTCGATGCCGCGGTCGACACCGTGGTACTTCATCAGCAGATCTTTGTAAAACATGTACAGCGTGTTGTAGTCCGTGAGAGGAATCATTATGAACTTGTCGTGGACCCTGATGAAGGGTCTGGTTGCTTTATATGGCTCCGAGGAGGTCGTGAGAAATAGGATCTGTAAAGTATCACGTGCGGACTTATTGAACGCGTTTCACCGTCGGTTATATTCTTTCGACAGCATTGGCGGCCGCGCAAAAAAGGGGAACACTCGTATAATACCGACCCGTTCCCCGCATCGCGACGCGTCGTTCGTCGGTTCGCTATGTAATTGCCAAACAACGATTAATATTAATTCCGTTCGTTGGTATCTCTACGCCAATGGCTGCCCGTATCCGCGCGGAATCATCGACACTCTAAATCCTACGTTAACTCGCTACCACCTACGTACCGGTCGTTCGGTAGGAGGTGTTTCATTGATGTCCAGGCACCGAACGATCGAGACGTTTGGGAAAGAGAAAGATGCGGGCCGCGGGGAGGGGGTCCCGACCCGGCTTATTGAGGCGGTTCATTCATATCGGAGAAAGAGTCGAAACAGGAATATCGAGAATTTCATGAGGTGGGCGCGCTACCAGATCACCAACTTTAACATTCCTCGCCACTTTAGGAGAGGCACTGCAACGCCGATCAATTGCAACACGAGCTGCTTTTCCCGGATCGAAGGACCGCGCGTTCCCTTCGTGAAAGAAAAAAAGAAAGGTTTCACGAAATACAATCGATCGTGCCCCGATGCCGCGTCGATCAATTAACCGCGGCAGCTCGCATGATGATCGAGGCCTTGAACGTTCACGGAATTCTTTAATGAATCACCTGATCGCCCCGCTTGATGCTCTTCACGAATTTCGGGTAATACTTCGCGAATCGTTTCGGTTTAATGAATCTCTCCTCCGCAGGCACTTTCTTCGCCCAAGGCTTCTCGGCATTGTCGACGAAGATCACCGAGGGAGCGTGCTCGCGGGCCACTTTCGAGATCATGTCGATCAGCTTCCGCTCGTTCTTCCGCCCTTCGTACTTGCCCACCAGAACCGTCGGCGTCATGTTAATTAACAACGCCCCAACCTGCTCCGAAACAATACGATCCGAGTATCAAGCGAACGTTAATAATTACAAAAACGAATTACGTGCGGCGAACACGCAAACCTCAGTGCAAATTGCGTTCACCAAGAAGCTCTTCCCGTGCCGAGGTAACCCGCAGATGCAAACCGATCGCACCAACGGCGCAATTTCGTGGATCTCTTTGGAGCTCAACGGAAGAATGCAATTCTCCATTACCGCTTGCTTGATTTCACCCAAATGATGCCTGTAGTCCCGATACTCCAGAGCTGCCTCGTAATTCTGGTACGAAAGGTCTCCCACCCAGTCTTTTAGAGAAGTTGCGGGATAGTTCTCGATAATATTCGCTCGGACCAATTCATTGAAGCTATCCGTCACAGTGGTCTTCGCCGATTTATCCTTCTTCCCCTTCTTCCTTCGCGCTCTCTTCTTTCCATCGTCTTGCCTCGAGCAGAATGATTGCAACATGATTGAATTATATCTTAAAGAACGGGGCACGCTGGTTCGTGTATTTTGCGGCTCGTTAAAACAATCAGCTACAGATAATCGCGGGAGACTATTCTATTACGCCCACTACCGCCGAGTAAAAGGACCTGCTTGATGTATGCTAATGATCGCGTTAGTTAGCGAGCAATTACTTCTTAATTAAAACCTTATACGTGGTTTTTCTATCGCGGAATTATACTCTCGTCCGGTATTATAATCTTAACGAGACATCGGGCTGCCTCGAGTGAACGCCTCGTTAGTTCTAAACGCAGGAGATCAAATTAGCCGGCTCACCCCTCGACTTCGGTATCTCGATGTCTTTATCGTCAGCTTTGTAATCCCTCTTCAACGCCTGGTTCAGTTTCTTCAGCTCGAGCCTCATCAGCTCGTCGACTATCGCTCGCATCTCTAGCTGCAGCTGGTGACACAGTTTGTTCTTGATCAGATCTTCGTATATCTTTTCCTGTGAGTCACTCGAATCGTTACGGAAGCTCCAGTTCCCGATGAAATCTCGATTCGCCGCGTCGAGAAGGGTGAACGCCTTCGTTTCACGCATCCACGGCTCTCGCCTTCTCTTCGCGCCGCTCTTCTCCTCCTTCTTCCTCTCTTCCGCTGCCTCGGGTTTCTTCGAGCCCTTTTGAGCTAAGAACTCCTCGGGAGTTAGAGTTTGCCCAGTGGCGATTAACACGCTGCCGCCCAAATTGGCCGCGGGATACGCGTCGAAATGGCCCACGGTGTTGTACCAAACGATAAACCATTCGCGAATCTCGTCCGTGATGTCCTCCATCAAACCTGGACCTCTGATCTTCCACAACTCGTGAAGAAAGAACGAGATTGTATTTCGTCGTAGAAACCCTCTTGTTTACTTAACACGTTGACTGCCATGAGAATTTCGAACGTTTCGTGAAACGATACATAGTCTTTCGTAACAAAGGCAAATGGTGTTAGAAATAATTATTAATTACTTGGTACAGTATACGTGTTACACTATCATCTAGCTGTTTGTGTTACTAAGTATTTTCATTCGACATCAGTTTTCTTATTGTAATTGTATTTAAGCAATTTTTAAGCTCCGGTCACCGGTGACCACCGTGGCAGTCAACGTGTTAACACTGGAACTACCGAGCAGTCGAACAAACTCTCTTTACACTTTTATAACAAAAATATAGTACTGTGCAGTTATTATAGATATAATAGTAGTAATTTACGTACTATGAAATCAATTTACTTAGCAATTTCTCAGAGAATCATCTGTGCTTTTCCAATACTTTGGAATTGCAAGAAGAAATTAGGAATGAGTCGTTTTCACTGATTTGGTAGTTCTAGTGTTAATTATATTTTTACTTATAACGAGTGATAGTATAATACAAGTTGCTATCAAGCGATGATTCAGGGGACGATTACTTTGGTCCGATGATCCTCGGTCACCCTCTCAACACGATCAGCGTACACCTGCATCATATCCAGTTTCCGCTGAAAATTCTCCCTGTCCTTCGCTAGAACATGATCAGACTTCCAGCTAGGTATCGACATCCCAATCAATTGTTCTAGCCGATCCATTCTCTTTTTCCGGATCCTCTTTTTCATGTAATTTCGCCAGGCTCTCTGTATCGTTCTAGCTGCTATCTCGTACGTGGCTTTCGAGTACATTTTCGGAACGATCTCTCCGATCTCTACTTTTCTTCTGTAAACGTTCATCCGCTCCACTGTGATATGAATCGGAATTGCACGTTCGTTAGTAGACCACGGATCTGTTAGTTATAGTAAGTCTTAACACTAGAACTACCGAGCAATTTGGAGCGACTAATTTCTAATTTCTATGAAAAATCAAATCAATACTCTCATTCTTGTTTCTATAATAGTACAAAAAAAGTGTCCTCGTAATTTAACACTAGAACTACCAAGCAGGTGAACTGATTTTTAAACATTCATTTATAGAAATCATAGAAGTGCGTTGATTAAGATGTCAGTTAAGTTATATTTAAATCTGTATATTAATAAGTCGACTATTTTAATCATTTCTTGAAGAAGCATTTACATGCTTGCAATTATTATGAAAGAATAAATGAGGAATGAGTTATTTCGACTCATCTGGTAGTTCTAGTGTTAAGTAAGTACTTGGAAAACAAACATTCTGAAATGGGTCAATTTGACTGGTCCGGTAGATTTAGCGTTAAATTTCCAAGAAGGTCTCTATTGTAACTGAAACTGACGCTCGGTTGCGGCGATCCTCGCAATCCTCGCCCTCTCGTGAGATTGTATAAGCAGAATCGCTTTCTTCGTGGCCTCCTCCGCGGCGAGCTGCGCTTCCCGAGCCGCTATTACTTCCGGTGACACCTGGAGGATCGACGGTACGACGCTGGCCGCGCTCTCTTCCTTCACCCTTCGTCTGCGAAGTCTCGGCGTGCTTTCTTGTGACACGACGACACTCGCGGCTTCAGCGACCGACGTTTGTTCTTCTTGCTCCCTCTCCGGCGCTGCGAAAAATCAAATTACTTTCAGACGTATTGAAACGTTTACGTATTTAGCTTTTTGTAAGTTCGTAAAACAGCGATTTGCATTTGCGAGCGTTCTCCATCAGCTCCTCGATGCGTTTCCTGCGCCGCTGGACCACGTCTTTGCCGCACGCGGACACCGTGATCTCCGCGTCATCGGGCGTGTATTTTAGCTGCTTCATGAAGTCATCGGGCCACCTGAACAGGTTTCAATTCGATTGTCGTAAGTTAGACTCGCCGCGGTTCGAATATCAAGAGAGTTCGCTCGAAGACTCGGATTTTCTCTATTTTCGCGAACGCTGAGGATCACGAGGACCGGATGTTAAGTCGCTTAACACTTTACCGTTTACAACGATACCGCTAGGTCAATTGAAATTTGTTGGAGCTGAAGCTTATCGAATGATCGAACATTGTATTAACACGTTGAACGCCGCATGATTTCATAGAGCAAAATACTCGAAATGGAAAAAATGTAATATTAAATCATTTGATTGAATTCCATTGTTATTATTGTAAGTTCATATGTCACCACATTAGCTAGCATTATTTATAATATAGACATGTTTTCAAATAATCATCTTTTAATCGAGTGAACTTTAGTAATTCGATTTGGTTGGGTCACCGGTGATCCATATGACATTCAACGTGTTAATTATGTTACTGTTCACATATTGATCGCATTGCAAGCTCTCCGTGCGCGTCGAATATTTTGAAACGACTCCTTTCTACAATGAATCGAACGCTGCCGGCAGGTAAAGCGTTAAGACTCGAAGGGACTCTTTGTTCTTAGCTGTACTGGTAGTCCGAGGAGTCCAGATCGACGATCCGCTTCTTATAGTCGAGCATTCGACCGACAGCGCAGTCCAGAACTCGTTTGATCAAGTCCCGTTTCTGCGTTTGCACCATTTGATCGTGGCAGATTATCAGTCTCTTCACCAGGTTCCGATATCTGCAAAGCCGGATCGACTTCATTAATTCGTGGCCTTCGATCGCCGAAAATTCTCCGCCTGTTTCGATTACAAGTCGCACCTTAGATACGTAGACAGTAATAGGTTTAAACCTTCCACCCGTCTCGTCGTTCGACCCTGTTCCTGTACTTTCCGATCGAGCTTCAACAACTTGTCCAAATCGTTCCTCGTGATCAGCCATAATTCGTTGTAGTAATTGTGCGACATCGATTTCGAATAGTAACGGATGAATTTTGAGATGGTTATATGGCCGAAAATTGGGTTAATCGGGATGGATGGCGGTAAGACGACGGGCGGTAGTGTTCAGTTTACATTGGTCGCGAAAGAAGAAAGAAGATTTACGTAGATGCTTAACGCGTTCGCTACCGGCGCTTGTTTCGGTGACGGTTTCCTCAATTATATTTTCTTCAATCCAATAAATCTAAACAAAATACTAGAAAAATGACACTGAAACGAGTGATTGAGTTCCTAAATATAATATGTCGTAGTTTATAATTTCTAATAACAATATCTATAAGATTCATTTCATTTTCATTCTGTAAAACATTGGATTACGGCCATCACAAATATGTGACGCTGGTAGCGTACGTGTTAAGGATCTCGCTGATGCGAAGTGAATTTAGCTACCGAGAAAAGTCTGTAAGCGATTCCTTTCAGTTTTCCTCGGTAATTATTTATAAAAATTCAAAATTACGAATCACGGTAGGGAACGGATTAGTTGTTCCTGTGAATTCTCGAACGAATAAACAGGCAATTGTATTTTAGGATGCTGTGGATGTCACGATGTTCGCTGATATTACTGCTGACAACGCTAGCGTCGTGCATGGACGCAACGCAGGAGAATCGAACGGAGGATGAGACAACGTCCGGCTTGATCACCACCGGCGCCCCGACGATCACGACGGTCCCCGACATGAACGAAACCGAGCTGGTACCCGCGAATAATTCGTCAAACGTTGTAAAAAGCCCGGCCGGGGAGAATGTTAAGGATGCGTCCCACGCGACTTCGCCATCGCCCGACAGCGTTTGGGAGTGTCCAAATATTACAAAAGCGGGCGTCGAGTGTTCCTGCGACTTTCCACACACGTTGCGATGCACCGGCGATAGAACAACGCTCCAGGTAATTTTCACCCGTGGCGAACACTTCGTTCTGAATGTATGCGCACGGTGACTCCCGGACTCCTTTAAATGAAATTAACGGCCGCCTCTGGATCGTACAGGGTGTACAGCGAAACAAGGACGATGATCGTTCGCTGTGAATCATTCGACTTGCTTCCTCTAGGCTCTGATAACGTTCACGAGAATTTCAAGTGACACGAATCGCTTGTAACTGTATCTAGATTTCATGGTGTGTAAGAAGACCTCTGTAGTCCCCGGAGATACATTTCTAAGAAGATTCCAATCGCCATTGATCGCCGATAAATTTTCTTGCAAAAATGCGTGAGCTTGTCTTAGATTCTTATTATTTTGCCATGCTATCGAGGTCAGTGGTTTTTTAGCTACCCGCCAGGCGGGCGTGGGCGTATAGACCGCCGATGAAATACAAGTCGTACGTATTATCCGAGAGACCATTGTGCGGAGCCCGTTTTTCTCCTCTCTCGTGCACGCTTGTTCCTTTGCGTTGAATGTCCCGTTACCAATTACTTCGACGAATATCCTGTCTTACGATACCTCCGCGAATCGAGTGATCCCCGTTATGCAATCCGGTATGACTAATTAATCTTGGGAGTAACAGAGACTGTTAACGACCCGTTGACACTGGAAACTACTATGGGATATGATGTTTGTGTAAGACTATCACGAATCCATCTCGGATTAGGACAATTTCCATTTACCCTCGGATAAGACAGACTGATCCAGACGGTTCCATTTTATTGTAGACTATCAGCAAACACCTGAGATCCAGTCGTCCAGGAACCATTTCGCTTCTCGATGTGACTGTGGCAGGCATCTCCCTGTTGCCAGCACGCTTCCTCGAAGATGTAGCGCTCCACGGACTCGTCGTTTCCACCGGAGAGCTGAGGCGCGTCCACGAGAATGCGTTCACAGCGTTGGCAAGACCTCTTCAAGCTCTTGGACTTCCTAATAATCTCTTAGACACTGTGCCCACGGTGGCCCTGTCTCACCTAGTTGGACTAGAACGACTGGATTTATCTCAGAACAAACTGAAGACCCTGGAAGCCGATTCGTTTAAGGTAATCTTCCTATCCGCTATGCGAGTCATTGAACGGAATCGATTTTACAACTATGAAACGTGAAGCATCGAATGAATGGTCGGCTTAATGGACCGTGTAGTAATTAATAATTCGACACCCACGGAAATGGCGGCCATAATTATCTTCTTGACAACAACAAACATCGCTGTAATTGTTTGTCTTCACCGTTGAAATATCGCGCCGAGTTGGACCGACCCCGAGGCAACATTACTGGTCGTTATCATTCATGTCCGCTAACTCATGCTTGCACTTTCCAGGGCATGTCGAACCTGACATACTTAGACCTGTGCGACAATTTATTATCGCAATTGTCGCCGCAAGCTTTCGTCTCTCTACCCTGGCTGCGCTCTTTGAGGATGCGAGGGAATCGTTTGAGCGTCTCGGCTCTGTCGGCTCTCAGGGGCTTGAAAATCCTGGAGGAACTCGATTTGTCGAACAACTTGTTACTGGGCCCAATGGGCCCGAACCTTCTTCCTCAGATGCCACGATTACGATTCCTAACCGTGTCGGAAAACGAGCTGATAAATATTCAGCAAGGAGCATTGATAGGACTGAGAAACCTCACTTACCTCAGTCTAAGTCACAATCAGGTATTGGTAAGAATAATTGTTTTTATCGTACCGATACTAAAAGAGCTGTGTTTGATTTCAGATCGATGTACTGGAAGACCATTCCTTTAAATACTTGTCCACTCTGACCAGACTTGATCTGGCAAATAATCGCATAGTCGCGGTATCCAGCGCATCTTTAGCTCACTTGGAAAAACTGACGACCCTAGACTTAACTCATAACTTTCTCAGATCTTTAACCGCCGACTTGGTAGTCCCTCTGAAAAGCCTGCAAGACCTTCGATTAGATGACAACGACATTACTATGGTGGCCAGCGATGTACCGACATCCAAGTTGCGATTAAAAAAACTGTCCCTAGCTGACAATCCTCTGAATTGCGATTGTACACTTTTAGAATTCGCTAATTGGTTAAGTAATTCGAGTTTAAACGAAGAAGATAAGTCCTCCGCGGTCTGCGCTACACCGCCAGCTCTGGAGAACGGTATCCTCACGCAAGTTTCTCCTGGTAGTCTCCTGTGCGGTGAACCAACGCCACCTATAACTACCAGAGAACCTCCCACCGGAACTCAATTAACGTTAAAAGAGTTCAACTACGATAAATCAACTGGTGTGAACCTTCTTTGGCATGTGGAGATGTGCAATGAACGTTACACATGTGACAGCCTGATAGTCTATGAAACAATAGGTACCAGCGAGGTCCAGACCGTCTCCAGTTCTCTTCACTGCGATTCGCGGATGATGAGGGATCCTTGTTTATTACCAGTGGCTATACCGGCTTCTTTGAACTTACAACCAGGCCACAAATACCGTTACTGTGTGGTAATTCTCGTACCAGGCAGCTACGATGAAGTATCTTGGGGTTTGGGTTGCAGTGATGTACTTCCTCTCGAAGAAACGAAACGTGACTTGCAAAAGGATCAAGAAACTGCTGTTGTAGAATCTACAGACACCAGAATAACTGGAGTGCACGTTAATGTATCCGATCAGGGATTCCTTCATGTCGATGTCAGCTTGTCCACTCCAAAAAAGTCAAATCTACCCGAATGCAAATTGTCTGTCGTTGTCTTTGATGCTGAATCTGCAGTGCACAAACAGATGCTGAATTGTAGTTTAACATTTGTAACACTGGAAGTTCTACTGCCTGGTCGCTACAAGGTTTGCGCTAGCCTCGACGAAGTCAACGAAGAAGACGTCATCGCGAACTTCAGGAGCAACCGGGACCGACTTCGCTGCGTCGAGGTGCAAGGATTCAAACAGAATACCGAAATAATAGTTCTAGTGATTATTGGGGCTGGCTGTGCCCTTCTCATAGCGTTGGTATTGCTTGCACGAAGCGTCGTGAAGCGCGTGAGACATCCTAGAATACAGACGCAATGCTTTTTACCTGCCCAGGAGTTTGAAATCACTCATAAAGCGCATTACATCAAGTTACTAGCCACGACAAAAGTCTGATCCACCTGTATGATACGGATCATCATATTTTTTTATCTGTTGGATGAACTCTAGAAATAGAGAAAACTTTTACTCGAATGATTAGGAGGCCTCCATGTTTTTGATTAAGACATCGACAGCTTTGTAAATAATACAGCTTATTTTTTGTTGACTGTTTAAAGTTTTCATAATGAAGTAATAGTCTCGATAGGAGTAAATGATATATTTGATTATATTGCGAGGGATCATCCCCATGTGCTACTAGTCACGAAGCTGATAATTCCAAATAGAATCATAAGTATCAGTGAATTCTAATGTGGGAATGAATTTGACTGAATCGAGGTACATTCTATATGGAATTAATTTGCAGAAGGTTTACAGAAGCAACAGATTATTATGGTAATTTGTTAATGTTTAAACTCGGTTTATTCTGCGATCGGTACTGTCGATGTATTTTATTTAAGACGGTGAAATTAATGCGACTAATATTTCAGACGCGTGTGTTGATTTTATTATGATGTTTCATCTAGGCATGAAAACTGTAAAATTAATGGTTACAAATGATGAAATTTCAAAAAAGGTTTACATGCGTCAGATTCAACGAAAAGTACGCTTCAATCAGTCGTCAGTGAAGAAATTATATCTATAATATTTTATCTAGTGTATAAAGATAGAATTTTATTACTAACACATCCAGAAATTAAATTTTTCTATACATATACAAACGTTCGTAAAGTTGTAAATATTTTAAATAATGTTCTTCATTGTTACACCCGCCCTAATGAATATTTTTTACTGTACTATATTACTAATATTAGAATTACTGTGTACATAGTCTTTTAACACTTAGGCAACCGCCTAAAAAGAATTATAAGTACAACCTTTTCTATTGTCTCCAATTGAATTCATTCAATTAATTTGGTTAAAAACTTCGTTTTGTAAAAACAAGAACCGTATTTGATGAATTGCAAATAATCCCACTTCAAGACTTACTAAAGAACAAAAGAAAAGATAAACAGAATAAAAGGCAATATGTTGCTAAGTGAAAAATGGAAGATCTCCCCATTCGGTTGGCTAAGTGTTAAAAATAGTAGCGTATAAAAATAGTCAAAGACTTCAATGTAAAATACTATATAATGGTGGTTGTTTCAAGCTTGAGTACATAAGAGTATAAGTGGTCCAATGAGTTTTATTTCCAACATATTTCTGGTATATTTTTGTTGTTTAATTCTTATTTTTTTAATTTTATATAATTAAAATAATATATTGTATATTTATAGCTTTAATAACATAATTACACATTATTTGATTAGATAATTGAGCAAGTTATCTAAACCAGGAAATCTTGACTTACGTAGTGGATTGCGGTATAAACGCAAAATGATGATCGTATCATTGTTTTTAGTCTTGTGTAAATAAGTACATGTGCTTCTCGAAATCAGAATTTCAATTGTTTAACAGTTCCAATAGTTTACAATAGTGGTATTAATTAGTTTCCCTTTTATCGAATATAGAATAATTATTATCATAAACTGGTATGACTTTGCCACCAAGAATGGATAAAAACCAAAAGTTAGAAATACTGCGAAATGCAATTAAAACTTATCCTGACTTCCCTAAACCAGGTGTCATATTTCGGTGAGTAATTTTTTCATTTTTCGTCGTATTTCTTACTTAAATTACATTTATTACAAATTATTTAAATTATTAAATAATTATAAACAACCAACCTCTCGTTTCCGATATGGTGCACAGAATCAGGAAATTCAGTAAAGTCAGTATATGTTAAGAAGCCAATTATTTTCAGAGATATATTTGGGATATTCAACGATGTAGTTGCATTAAGAGCGATGAAAGACTTATTAGTGGAACATGTGTTATTCCTTGAAGTTGATTTGGTTGTAGGTTTAGATTCGAGGGGTTTCCTGCTTGGACCTATAATCTCATTAGAATTGGGAAAGCCTTTTTTACCAATTAGAAAAAAGGGTAAACTTCCAGGAGAAGTTATAGAGCAGAATATTACTCTTGAATATGGAGAGGTCAGTGCATATAATTTAAATTTCCAACGTAACCTTTTAGTTTTCCATTTATATTGTTATTTATAGGCGTCTTTTTTATAGGCTACACTTGAAATTCAGAAGAAACTTCTAACTAAAGGAACGCGCGTATTGGTTGTAGATGACTTACTGGCAACAGGAGGTAAGATTAACAAGATGATTAATTTTGAAGAATATAATTTTTTGCTACAACATATTTTATTGCAGGTACTATGATCGGTGCAATAGAATTATTAAGATCAGGTGGAGTTGAAGTGGTTGAATGTTTAGTGATAATTGAGTTAAGTAAATTAAAAGGAAGGGAGAAACTCGATGTACCTGTTCATTCGTTTATTCAATATGACTAGCCTTTTTAGGTTAATGAAAAAAGTACAATCTGGTGTAAAAAGAATACATTATACATATTATCCTTGCTTCTGCAAAAAGACAAATATAAATAGAGAAATATTGTATATCATTTGTACAAAAAGTTTTTATAATACATATTTACAAATCATAAATATATCATACAAATTGAGACCGTTTATATATTGATTGTTTGTTCCGTTTTTTACATTATGTCATGGTTTAGAAAAAATGTCAAATATTTTATAGTCTTCATTTCTACGACCTTAAAGAATTTAAAAGGCTGTGTACTTCGTATTCTAATTTATCTATATCTTGTTGCAGTTGTTCGTAATGTTTTGATTTACTTCTGGAATCCAGAACATCGTCATCACTTGAAATACCTATATCCAATGTTGGAATATTATAATCATATTGCATTTCTGATTTAGCGTTCGGTACACTTCTAAATGTCCAATCTATACTAGACAACTGTTCATTAATGCATCTTTCTACTTCTAAAAAGTACAAAATCATTTTAGTTTCTTGTGATAAACAATTACATTTCTCATGAGAGTTTACCATTAAGTCTTGCCCGATGAATTTGTTCCATAAATGATTTTGTTTCCTGTTTTAATCTGTCTTGTTCTGCGATTTCTATAGCTTTACGATTATGTTTTCGTGCAGTCCGTTCCTTCTCTTTCAGTTTTTCTAACTCTAAAACGGATACTTCGTCTGTTAAAAATTTTGGAAAATCATGTAACATGAATGGCAGATACGGTCCTTTAGAAGGCAGTGTAATTAATTCATTTCTGTAAGAAAAAAAAAGCAGTTTTTTCAGAGTATTCAAAACAATAAGAAGTTGTTCTCACCTGAGATAACGACTAGGATGTACTCGTAATGGTATCTCTTTATCAAGAGTTTGAGCAAGTTTAAGTAATTCCTTTGCACTGATATAACCTTGAGTGGTATAGTATCGTTTAAAGCTTTCTGGAGAGTGCAGCGAAGAAATTATAATTTCACGTGAACAAATGCTATATGCAACAACAATCATTAAAAGAAGTAATGGTTTTTTATATGAGATTAAATGATCCCATAAAATCAGCCATTCGGAATCAGATAAAACTTCACTCATTGCAGTTTTTAGAAGTGGCCATGCATATTCACTGGATGTGACACCTCTTTCACAAAAAACGTTTAGCAAAGATGGATCAGCTTGTAAAATTATATTTTCTATCATACCTAACACATTTAAAGGTGGTAAAGGATGATATTCAAACCATTTTTGACAATAATTTAATAGTATACTTATAATGAGTTCAAAGCCAAGAAGCGGATCCTTCTGTAATAATAATAAATAAATTATGAGCTGAAATATATATATAAAATATCATTTGCTCTACTGTAAAAATGGCTTTACCTGAAAAACCATAAGAAATGGGAACACAAGGTTTGGTAAAAATACACACTGAGACAATATAGGAGACCATTGTATTAAGCAGTTCACTATTGTCTTCAACAATGCCCGTTTGCTTCTGTTTGCTAGTGGATAATCCTTTAGAAGCTCTGGTGAAAAATGTGCGTTTGCTGCTTTGTTAACCAGAGCACAATATGCGCTCTTATTACCTGGTAACTTTAAAATATTTGACCATATTGGAACTCTGTATTTTTCAGGGTACTCTCCAAATTCCTTTAAGATGGGTATCAGTCTTTCTAAACGCAATTCTTGTTTCATGAGTTGTTTGATACATTGCAGGTGATCAGGTATACCATGTGCAACTGGTCTGCATGATTCTTTTAACTTTTTTACAGGTTCACATTTATCTGAGAATAGTTTCTCAGTCATTATTAGTTTTAAATGACCTTCTAGTTCTATTAATGCTATATACCTGCCAGTTATAGAGACTGTAATTTTCTTTATAGGTTTATTACAGTGCAGGGTTTGAATAATACAAGATCGAGTCAGATCAAAAAAATGAAGACTACAACTAGACGAAATGCATGCCAGTATATTGTTTGCTCCACCATCCAAAGGTGATGGTACAAGTGCCATTTGTTTTACTCCAATAAAGTTATGTGGCAGCAGCAAAGTTTTGAGTAAATTCCACTCACATGTACTTAGAATAATAATCTTATTCTGTGCACCACTCATGATCATTGCTCTTCCATTTTGTGTAAAAATTAAGTTTTTAATGTTTCTAATACCAAATGTTTTTGCATCTATTTTAATATCATTTTCCAACTGTTTGAAGTGCCATACTTGTAAAGTATCATTGTAGTATAATATAACAATGTGCCCTAAGTTTGAGAAACTTGCCTTTCTTATTACAACATTCCTTGTATTAACTCTTAATTGTTGAACCTTACTACAAGATCGTAAACACCATATTACAACTTCTTTCCGTGAACAAGTTAGACAATATTGTTTGTAAAATGAAACATGCATAGGCGGTAATTTGTGAGCAGTTAATACACAAAATTGTGTTACATTCGCATCCACCCTTATAATTTTTATGTCAGCCGTAGTAAGGCCAACTAATATTTCAAATTTATTTATAGGATTAAATGCCACAAATGTTGATTGTCCAACATTTCCCAATTTTTGATAAGTTGGACTATTATTTAAGTCAATATAATATAAGTATCCTGCTGTATCTGTTGCAACAAGATACTCCACGTGACAATCAAATGCCATATGTACAAAGTTGACTCTACCAGGACATTGCGTTCTGCGAATAGTTTCTGGTTCAAGTATAAAAGCATTATCAATCTCCTTCAAATCTTGCCACTTTTTTTTATACATTCTATAAGCTTGTACAAAACGAGCAAACCAATTTCATTAGAGTGATTTTATCGTATATTACTTAGTCGGTATATATATATATAGGTTATATTTACATTTTGGAACGTCAAACGTGATATTGTTTACATCTCATTCGAACTTTATTTTTTTATTTTTGTCAACAGTTTGTAAAAGAAATATGACAAATACTATTATATTTAATAATTAATAGCGTTTCAGACTTTTTAGATAATTACCTCAAAAACACTAAGCATTAAATCGTATATCAATGCGTGCAATGCTCCTTTTTTTTGGTATCATTTTCATCGTATAGTTTTCAAGAAAATGTAATTGTTATCATTGCCTTAATAAGAAAATTTTATTGAAAGCAGAATAAGAAAAGATAATATGTTTCTATTTATTAAAGTTTTATTTAAATATGGGTATTGAGTTTCATGTATTTCAGTACTTATGTCATTAACCAATGAGAGTGATAGAGTCTAGATATTTTGAATTCTGTGGTCAAAGAAATGACGATAGTTGATTTCATACCAATTGCAGCGTTCTAAACATATTTTTTCAGTGTGTATACAAATATTACGTGTGATTCTTATACAGATATGATTTTTTAAATTAGTTTTTCATTCTAACTGTGACTTGTGCACTGGCCTCATTGTTTCGAAATGGTAAAGTTTACTTTTTTGACTACAATGTTGTTGACATTTTTTATCGATAAAAAATAATTTTATAGGTTATGTACAGTTTATGTAAAAATATTTTCGAAGAAAATTAATATTCCTCATGCAAGTTAAAAAATTTAATTTCAGATTCGAGCCATGTTTGTTTTAGCTGAAGAACAAATTTTGAGGTTTTAAATTTCGAAATTATTCAATAAAAATGATTAAAAATAATGAATTTTTCGACATTTTCCGCAACCTAGTTTGTTATAAACGAAGTAATATTTTTAATTTGAAACTTTACGTTGAAACTTTCTATTTACAGTCCGTCGCTGAATTTTTAAAGGGTTTGCCCTCACATAATGAAAACAATTTTGCCAATTTTCATACGGACAATGGAAATAGAACTTGTGTAAAAAAACCCTCTGTTTATTTACCTACTAGAGATCATCCCTCTGAACAAGGTAAGTTTTTAATATATTATAAGTTACCATAAAAATGTACATGGAACTTATTATGATTGTTTTTGTTAATTACAGTTATAGTTACTGAAAAAACAACCATATTATTAAGGTACCTTCATCAACAATGGGACAAAAAGGTAATAATTATGTAGATCTTGCATATTGTATTTTTCAAGTTATCATGCAACACATCTTTTATTTTTAAATAAAATTTTTTAGAACACTGATAGGAAACGAGATTTCTTATCTGCTAATGGTGACTCTGAAGATGATTCTGGAACAGTTCGTAGTAAAAGGTCACGTCTCGAGGCAAACAATATCCTTTAAAATATATTGCAATGTTTTGGTTTCCAGTATTAAATGAATTTTTATGTGATCAAGACAAATTGTATAAACAACAACACAGGACAACTATGATTCTAAACTATTATAAACATATCTGTGCATTAGAAAAATTATTTCAAAACGTTTATTGTAGAGTTTAAGTATACAATTTGTATTGTATGAATCAAATCTGTATGAAACATTGATCACAAAGTATATACAAAGAACGTTTTCAAATAATATTTCTTTAGATATGTAAAATTGCTAAAATGGAAATAAGACTAATCATTACGTTACATTTATGAGCTCCTTTCTATACTGTACTGCATGTTTAAACTTGATTTTATGTGTCAGTACATAGCATATGAAATGGTATATTATCTTAGGATGCACAATATGTATAAGTAAACACGTTCATTATTAATTCATTTTATGTCATCTTTTTACTTCTGTAATGTTAGTAATTGAGAAACATCTAAAATATAATTATAGTAATGTATTTGCATTACTATGGAGGAAGTAAGTATTAATACTAAATTAGTTTAAAATAATGGCGTGTTAGAGCATTTATCCAGAAGTAATTTTGTAAAAGTGTTCTACATTTTACGAAATTTCTTCGTATCTGTGTTACATATGATTTAGTCATAAGTTTTTAATAATGTATGTTTCACATACATTATTTATATGTAACATATGATCTGTTAATTGAAAATTTCAGTTTAATGGCTGATCTATACTTTTTTTACTATTTTAAAGTACATACTGTGGTCTCAAATGCTTGTGAAAAAGTTATATTTCTGAAACAATAGAATGTTTCAAGTGTATATTAATTTTGTGCAAACAACTGTTACATCTTACTAAGAAAATTATTTCGTATTTTTGATAACAACTCCCTTATACTTAGATAAAAAGGCTTGCTAAATCATAACTCATTAAACAGAGAAAGAGATAGACAACTTTAATTTTGGAAGTGATTATGTATTATAATACACATTGCAATAAATCCTGTATAAAGTACAATAAAATATTAATTAATGTATTCTTTTTGGCTTCTGCTTCCTGTTATTTATTACCTTTAAATTGTTTACATTATATCATAGAATATTTAAAGTGCAATGTATTTAATTTAATTATTAAAAGTACTTTTACCTCTCCGTAAAAATTATTCTTTTTGTCTCATGCTCGTATCTTCATTCTATCTTCTTATTAAATATTAAGAATTTAGAAGTGATTTTTAAAAGTTGTTGGCATAAGTATGACTTTATTCCCACTAGTCGACCATTCGTTGTCTTTATCTTTATGTTTCTATTATATTCTTTAAAAGTGGTAATCTTTTGCAAATAATTTTTTTAATTCGTTTATTATTCATAAATTTGAATAAAGTTTTTACTTATGTACTTAATTATGAGGGTAAATTTTATAGTATCAAATAGAAATTGTACAACTGAAACAATAAACAAGGGTACTTTGAATGTATTTACACTACATTGTTATGCAAAAATTAATTTAATCACAGTTGTTATGTAACAAAATATATTAACACCGAATAATAAATATTGACAATCGCTGAACATTCAATTCTTTATGTTAAACCAGCTTAAATTATTGTTTATGCAAAGCGTTAAATTTACTGTTTACAAAGTGTAGTTACATTTATTCAGTAACCTCTAAAAATTGTTACTGATTTATCAAAATTTAACTATTCCAAGACTTTTAATTCATCTAATACATACAATTACACAATCACGAGCCAAGTGCTTTGACACTTCATTCACTGCAGGTTTATCCAAAGTTCTCAGTTGAATACGCAGCAATGTCAAGATAACATTGTTGATACACCGATGGGATTCTCTTCGGTGGTTTTTATATATACCACAGACAAGGTATAGTATAGACATTGCAAACTTTTGGCACTCGGTGTTTATGTTCTGAATTACCGACTGTGTAAAAAAATCAAAGGTTTTACTCTGCCCTCTATACTAGAAAACGATGAATAGGAAAACTGCATCAAGTAAAATGTTCGAAGTTGATCAAGTACCGTCAGTAGCTGGGATTCTGACACTTATGACATCTCTCATCATAAATATATACACATACATATATATACATATATATATATATATATATATATTACTATAATCCATTTATGATGTATACATTATATTATAATATATTATATCATGTAATATATGATATGTAAATACATATTTTTTCATATACTTATATAAAATTATATATAATTTATATGAGTAAATTTATTGTTATATGCCATATAATTTAAAATTTCAGTACTTTTGATTCTCATTCCTATCACTCATAGCACTGTCTTGCAAAATCAGCCTTAGTTGGTATGACAGGGCGTGACATAAAAATGGTAAGGGGTATTAGTACCCCCCTAGAGAGTGTGACAAAGTTTTACATTGCATGTATGTCTAGCTTATACTTTGTCTGTGTATATACTATGAGGAATGACATCTCCAAGTATACATTAATCTCTAGTATATGTATGTTCAGTGGTTGTGACATAACTTCAACATAACCAAAAAAAAGTTGCAGAGAAAAATATTTATTGTTTATGAAGTGATGTACAATGTTCTTAATGCGTGATAAAAATCTCGACGGATATTTCCATTTGAGATGGAGCACTTTCCAAATAGAGAATATATTATGGTAGCTCCTGGAATAAACACTGTAGTGGTGTTTCTAAATATAGGATTTATTTTTAGGTTGGAGCTAGCCATAGTTTGAATCAAGAATCTGATCTAAAGCTGCATTCCTAGGAGTTTCTAATAGGTGGGAAACATATCTATTTCTAGTTGACATCTCTTGCTTTTTTCTTACCTGTTACTGATTTTATTTTCATGTTATTTTAACATAAACTTCCTTCTGATTTGATAAGTCCTTGATATATTATATTTGGTATGGTAAAATTCTATTACTGAAGTGTTTTGTGTGTGTAAAATAATTGAAATAGTATTACATGTGTAGAATATATGTTGAATATAATAACAAAGGACAGTTGGTTTTTCAGCAACAAAAATGGCGAATGACTTAATAACAAGAGGAAAAGATAGACTGCAAGAAATTAGTATGAAATTAGAACAGAGCCATTTGGTTTATTTACAAACAGATGATAGCCCTTTAAAGTTACAACAACGTCACAAACTAGAAGGTAGATTTGTTTCATATTTAACTTTGGAATTTGATAGTTCATGGTTTATAACAAATTTACCTGTATGTGCATTTGTTTAGGTTTTATTAAAGAATACCTCTGTCTTGTTCCAAATGAGAATAAATATGTTTTTCAAGAAACCGCAGATATATTGCATAGATCTGCAGCCACTTTACCGGACTTTAGTGGATATAGAGCTGCGACTGCCTGGAGTGCTATTTCCTTATACGCTGCCAATCTTTTGGCTCAGCCTTGGAGAAAAGAATATAGAACATTAAGGGTTACTATTGTCAATATTTTCTACCCAGTTCTTTAAAAGTGCAAAGTAACACAACTAATTTATTTCCTTTTAAACATTAGACTTATAGTGGGTATTATAAACACGAAGTAGAAGCAAATTTAATAGGAGCAGAACTAATGTTTGAACAAATGGGGTATAAACACACAGGGTTGGGTGTCCTTACTTTAGAAGGTCCTATAGACCCTGATAAGGTATCCAGTGTCAGCAGAGATGCAATGGTAGCCTTTGTTGAGTGTCAGGTAATATATTTTACTTACTGATTTATATGAAATTTATCTTATCTAAAAAATGTATCATTTCTAATGCAGATATTAAAACAAATATGGGAAAACGTTTCTCAAAATTGTACTATCTCATGGTTGGAAGTTTTAGAATTCAGGGAAAATCATGTTGGGGCACCAGAGCAAGCAATTAGAGCATTGAACTACCGTTTCCTCGAAAAAATGCATCACACCCGCACAAAAGTAGAGAATTATAGGGACTATCATTACGCTCAACCTACGTGCATAGATGCAGCATCACCATCGGTTCCTTATCACATAATGCCTCCTAATTATAATATGCCTGTGTCTGCTTGTCAAACAGATTACAGATATATTGAAGATACAAATGCGACACCCAGATACTTTCCAGCGATAGATCATGGCTTTGTGAACCGATGCAGTGCTTACGGATGTTTACCGCATGGTAATAAATATTTCAGCGGCGTCCACGCGAATCCTTATTACACAACCATGCCAGCATACTCAAGAGTGCCTACGGGTAGATTAATCGAAGTGGATATGCCTGTGTCGGTTGCTAATTATGAGAAACTTCATAACAGAAAATCATCCCACCGAATACCTGACTTGGATGAAGTAGATTACTATAGGAAGCAATCCAGTGACGGAGATCATTATGATTACGGGAAAGTTGATAAGAAATCGAAATCAGTTGCCGATAAAAATAATTATGATTCTTGGGACTTCGTGTACAGAAACTTAGAAAGTTTAGGGTACTCTAAGGATATCGGTGATCGGGAAGACATTTTACATAAACGTGACTGCGATTCTAGAACAAACAAGCAGAAAACGTCAAAGCAGAACCATAATGATGAAAAGCACAGTGGACATCGGTTTGAGAAAAAGAGAAGCGGTAGAATCGATGGAAATAACGTTGATTCGTCTGTGACGAATGGTCGGTATTATCATCATGATACGTTACCATTCAAGAAAAAATCTTCTTCTTTTGACTTAACAGACTCGAATAAATATCGAGCTGATTCATCATCCGAGAATCACCTGTCCTCGCACAATAAAGATAAAAAGCATGGCAGTCAGACGCTTCCGATTCAACGTTCTCATCGATCTTCCGATCAGATCGCAAAAATTGAAGATATGCTAAAAAATGTTGAATTGTCCTATTCTCGAAAGGAGGATGACATGGAAGCTAGAAATAAATGGAACTGTGCCACTTGTACGTATCTTAATTCTTCGTCCAGAGATATTTGTGAAATGTGTGGAAAGTCTAGACATAAAGGGAACGAGGATAAACCTTTAGCTAGCGGTGGAAAAGAGTGTCCGAAATGTACGCTGGTGAACGAGCAAAATGTTTCAATTTGTGAAGCCTGTGGTGCATATTTAAAAGACTCACCTACTTATATTTAGAGAAATTACTGAAACGAGTATCTTTAATTAATATTCCATATGGTTTGAAATTAAGGGAAATGGTAAGTACATTGCTTGGATACATTGTGCTGTCCTGATACAAATATGCGTAAGGTGTTTGAGATAAATATGTTAACACTTATTATGCTTGTAGCAGTTTCAATAAGTGGCAACAATTTCTCCCGATCACTTTATTTAGGGAAAATTGAAAGAGTATTACCATATTAATCGAATTTACGATGTCTGAAAAAAAATATATATAATGGAGATATAAAATTATTTATTTAAAATCGTTCGAATATAGTAGATTTGTGATATGGATGTATAGTATTGTGGTAATATCGTGGTGGCCTATTACTTGTTTGAAAGAGGGTAAGAATGGGCATGTGCGGATACCATTTAGTGTCGAATCAAATCGAACCAAAATTTGAGCTTTCGGGTACCTTTGACGAAATATATATTTCAATAAACAAGTTGTAATTAGGTTGAGAAGTCTAAATATTTACACGAACGTAATACAATTAAATCTGAATTGTTGCTGAAGCTTTAATTACAGATTTGATTCGACAATATAGTATTTAAACATATACGCGTGTTTACCTAAAGATTATGAATGAATAAAGAATTATTGGTTATATTTGATAGCCTAAATAGTTTATAATACTGAAAGTTATATGGAAACTATTTATTCTACAGCGCCTGTATTTTATTCACATTAAGGATTCACGAAAACTTCGATTTTAGAGAAAAAGTATGTATTGAATATATTGGAATGTTATTTAGAATGAAACATATTAGTCTGTACTGTTATGATATATATATATACTTTGTAAGTTCATATAAACGATCTTGGTTTCTCTTTTCATTTTTTTTTAAATTTTATAGAATTTTACATTCTATTTTTTGGTTATTGATTTTGTTATTAAACAATGTACACTGTTACTTTATCCAAAACGATATCAAAATTATGCTCTAAATACTAGTCTACATAATGTTGATCATGAACTAATTATTGTTAAACAGCCGAATTAAAAATTGCTTTATGTTTCAAATATAAGAAAGAAACCTTAAGTTGTTGTCTTGAATCGATTTATATATATTTATTGTTTAAATAATATTTTGTTATTCAAAGAATATAATTATAGAAATAGAATACCTACGTACCTATGCATATGAAATTTGCATAATATAATCATTAATAGACTGCACAATGTCCAAATTAATACAGTTATCATTTCAAATTAAGCAATCTATTGATATATATGTGACTCAAGTTTTCAACTATAACAAATAGTTGTTTATTCTGTAGACAAAAATTTGTAGGAAACGCTTTAATATTTATTTATACATTCCCAATGCATCGATTTATCTATTAATAACATCTAAGTAGTATTTCCCAAAATTTGTTTCTATCTTAAATATTTACTTTGGGCAATACATTATTACCAGTGCATACGTAATTACGTATTCGTGTTTTGATTGATTAATTACAAACAATTGTTTTCTAATTGCATGCAAGGATTTTACATGCAATTCTTTTTATTAGTTTAAAAGTACAAATTTTGTTTTCAGTCCTCAGACTTTGCTATTAAGGGTAGTTTATAATATGTTCTTAAAACACGTACAACTATATAGTACACGAAATTTAAAAGAACAATAAAATTTTTAACGCCACATTTCAAATAAACATGTTCCCTTTGTACTTCAGATTTATAGACTTTTGTCATAGAATGACTTTACTGAGATCTACTTTTAATATTACAGAAGTCTGATATTTTAAATATAATAGAAAAAAACTGCTAATATTTTTTCATTGATCGCACAGAAAAAAATAAGCGATTAGTGTAATATAAATATAAATCTTATAATGGTTGCTGTAATATATTGCAAACTATGTGTACATTGTATTATATATATTATATTGTGTACAAATAATAAATAACATTTATTATACATTGCGAGAAAAATGTATTTTTAATTATTTTGAAACATAAATTAAATTTTGTCATTATTCAAAATATGAAACCTCAATGCTACAATTAACATTAGAATACATATTCAGTACTTACATGTAAGAAGATATTGTATGTTACAAAAGAAATATTTAATGCAACAAAATCATTCATTATTATTTAAATAAATACTTCATTATTCGCTTGTACGTTTTGTAACTTTTTCCAACATTGTAACAGCTGCTTGATGTATTTTTGGATCCAACTTGTCTGTAAACATTAATAACGAATCAAAATATTTCAAAATATGTATAATGAAAGTAAGCTAATGGCATTACTTACAAATCTTATGTTTTCCTTGTATTGGAAATTTAATTGGTAATGAATAAAAATTCTCGCACACAAAAACGTACGGACTATCACTTTCACCATCTGGATAAATTTTTCTATATTCTTCTTGAGGCAAAACATCAGTAACTGTTACACAGCCTAGTAAACAACTAGTTGAATAACATTCAGGAAAACGAATTTTATCTAAAAACGTCGAGATCAGTACCAGTAAGTAATTAGAATAGTGCAATTAATAAAGCAAACCAACCATTTTTCAAAATTCGATAAAATTGTTCTACACTTGAAATGTCTTCCTTAGTTGGTGGTTTAGATGTTGCAGCAATCCACAATCTCCCTCTGTGCGAGCTGTACCATGTTCGCCCTTCATGCCTAAAAAATCAGTGAAATAAAATACTGCATTAAAATGTTTTCCATTGATGATTATGTCGTATTATTGCCTACATTTTTATTCCAGCTACCAATAGAGATGCATAAGGCTGATGCATGCTCAAACATACTCCTGAATCAGACATCTCTAAATATTCTTTGTCTTGAATAATGTTCTTGACTTTGGTTGAAATATTAGTTCTTGTAACACGTGGTTCAGATTCACTTGATTCCATATACTGTAAAAATATAATCTTATTTCTTACTGGTAATATTAATAATATATGTACAAACTTATTAACATTCTCACAATTGGTCGATTAAATTCTATGTCCGGACATATATTAGAACCCTCAAATTCATGCATGGACACTGCTTCAGAAATGTCTACAAGCTGTTCATCATCAAACTCATCATAATCTTCAGTAGGCTTTTCTTCAATTACTTCTCTACCTGTGAAATCTATTGTTACATTGACTTTTCTATTTAAGCGAGACATGTGTTTCCTTGCATTTATTTCTTCTTCTAATTTTTGTAGTTGTTCTCTTTTCTGAGCTGACAGCCAAATGTTACTTGTTTGAAAATAGTCACATTCATCATCAATTACCTTTGTACCCTGTGTACTGTAATGAATGTAATTATTATCTTTTTCAAGAAGAATTATTGTATAGTACATACCCAACACGATCATATTCGAGAAGTTTATCTCTTTGTTTAATGGAATCTTCTAATCCTTTCACAGGTTTCTGATTTATTAACTTATTATACAACTGATCTGCTTGTTTGGTAGTACTTGAAAGGATCATCTGTTCTTTTGGAGAACATACAAGTTCTCCACAAAAGAAACATGGACCAGCTCCTTCTTGTATACAAACTACTCTACCACAATTAAGGCAATTATTGATCAATGAATGTTTTTTCGCTTCACAGTTGCATTTATGTCTGCCTAGTAAAATATTTTTACATTAGCTTCTTCTGAATTGTATAATTAAAATTTTTATATATTTAAAATACCTTTTAACAAAACCGTTGACCTATCTTTGCCATCTTGTGAATATAAATTAACATATTTAACTTTCTTCTTTTCTACTTTTTCCACCTTTATATTTTCTTGAAACTAAGCAAATGATAATTGATTATTTTATAATTCAAAGAACCAAAAGAACATTTCTAAAGTACCTGCTTATTCTCTCGTTTCTCTTTTGATTTCATTTTGCCTTTCTTCTTTCCATTTTGCTTCGTACTTTCATTATCTACATTAGTTGATTTTTTATACCCTTGATCTTTGTAGGATGCTAAAAAGAGCTGATATGAGTATACCTAATTTGTGAAATATGACGTATTTTAAATTAATTTAATGTATAAACCTTGTTGTTTCTTCAAATCTGTGATGAATTGCTTGTGTTTAGGATTTTTACAATCTAGTAAAGACTTCAAGTACTCATCCAAATCCCTTTCATTTTGCATCTTCATGATACATCTGAAAACATCGAATCATATGGTATAAATTTATTTATGATATTATATTTTAATTCATTTTCTTACTGTATCAACTCTTCTGTAACAGGAAAATTTAATAATTCTGATAGATTCTTATATATCCACTCATCCATCTTTTCTTAAACTATTAAAATAGAATTTTTTAAGGGAAATGAGTTACGACGATTATTCAATAATAACAATATAAATTTTTTGTTATATCATTACAAAATTTATAGAATAAAGCACTTCTTCGCAAGTGATTGGTTTACAAATTGACCGTCGTTGTGCAATCAGATTTCCACTGTAATGTTGGCTACCTTGATCGATTTGAACAGTAAAGAACATACCAATAAATATATTCTTTATTCAATATTTAATTGCAATTCTCAAGGGAAATGTTACTTTCTAAGATAAAAGAAGCATATAAAGATTCGAAGATTAAACTCAGATAAGGTGTATTCAATGTTACATCTTTGAGAAGATAATATTCTAAGCAAGAAAAACCAACCTCACTTTAGTCGGTTAAATTGTAAGTAATTATGATTCCATACACTGAAAAGTAAGCATACATACTGGGATCACTACTGAATGTCAATTCAACATAAATATCAAATTGTCTGAACAGTTCTTTTAATTTTCAGTAAATTTTAAACTTCGGATTCATTATAGATAAATAATGGCGACCTCTGCCAGTAGATCGCTTAAGTTTAAGTTTAAACGACAAAGAGCCGCTTCACGGAAGAGAGAAATAATTTTGTATAAATATACATGTCTAGAAAGTTCGTACAGGATGCACAATGATCGTTTAACAATGAAAATATAAAAACATATTTCACTGTGCAAATAAATTACAATATCACAATTTCCGTACGAAAAGCTTTTCACACTCTGTAAGTCCGTTACTTTTTTCTGTTTAAAAGCATATGAAAACATAAAAAGAATAAGATTAATAAATAATTCGTGTCAACTCTATAAGTTATTATAAGAGACGAAGGATGATTCAATTGAATTTATAATTGAGGTATATTAATTAATTACAATGACTTTAGTATCATGCGCCGAGTAAAAGTTGTATTTTTTCAGCTACTTCAAGTCGCGTTGGTTGAAAAATTCGCGTAGGCCATTCGCGAGGCCTTCAGGACGTTTAACGAACGGATCTTCCTGCATTTAAATTTGCATAGTCGGTGGTACGTGTCAACCGAGTCACGTATTCGTGCATATACCAGCTGGGTCGCGATCTCTGCTGGTGTTACATAACAATTACTGCACTGCGACCAACATTATTGTCATGTTTTCACGCGTCCATTATAATATATCCACGCGTACACTATTTTCGTCTAGCGGGCATACACTGAAAACCTTATCTACAGTTCATTGCAAACCAGATATATAATTAACTATCATTATTCGTTTTATTAAGAAACACATGTACTCTTTGGTACACAATGTAATACAAGTACTCATTTACAGAACAAATTATTCAAATTGTTACTGCTCACAATAGCACACTAGGACTGAATAAATAACGAAAATTATTCATTTTATTAAGAAACAGATATACCCTTTGATACACAATATAATACAAGTACTCATTTACACAACAAGTTATTCAAATTGTTACTACTAACAATAGCATACGAGAATTGAATAAATAATGAAAATTATTCATTCTAGAATTGCAACTGATATTACGAGTGAGATGAAACATCTAGATTGCTGTATCATAAAAAACAGGTAAACAATTTTCATCTGTATTCAACAGTTAAATACTGTATTTACATCTAACCCTAGGAATTCGGTAGCACAGCAATTTGCTAGGCAGAACTATCTTTTCTCTGCAAATAAATTTGTGGATATACATTATATCAAGCGTAATTAATTTGTAATTCAAATGACTCTTTGTTAATTATCTGTTTGTTCCTCTAGGCAACATCATTTGTCACGTCGCAGCCTAACGACTGTCTTGAACCAAGAATAACATCGTGCCCTATTCGTAGTCGCCGTGTTAATTATATGTTAACCGGCGGTAACGCATCGAATTAACAGTCTTCTCCTCATCGCTTCGGAAATGCTTAGGAATCATAATGGAATCTGTATGCGCTCGCCGCGAATACTGTCGCTTTAATTAGCGACGTTAGCCCGTTTGTCCGGCGGTTTAACGCCGCCTGAAAGCTCGGTTTCGTTTTCTGTGACTCGCCTTGACACGATCCGCGCGCGCGCCACCAACGACCAGAGAAATTCTGCATCGGTGCAGCTGTAAGAGCTTAAACCGAGACGATGCAAATAGGTCGCTCCGCGAATTCTTCCATTAAGATGGATCGCGATACATCGTAATTCGATTTCAAAGGGGTCTCCGCGAGAGAAACCGTATTCCCGAGTGTATACAATGAAAGTCGATGGTCATCGCCGTGCTCCGTTCAAATGTTTTACAGGTTTTAACACTGTTCTATCGAAGCTGTCAAAACACCTTTGGAAATTTCAACTTAAAATTATTTTCTCAGTTTAACACATTCGCTACCAACGCTTATTTCGGTGACGGTCTCCTCAATTATAACTAAACTGAGGATTTTTCTGCATTTATGGGATATCTGGAAGCGCAAAATTGCACAGAATGCATACGACACAAATAAATATATAAAATATCTAAAGCTTAGTGCTGTTGTTGACATTTCTTAGGAAAAGCCATTCTCCATTGTAATTCTGCTTTTCTAATTACGTTCGTGAAAATTTGAATCTGCATAAAGATCCGCAGTCTAATTATAACACTTTCTTCAATATGATAAATCTTCCAAACAAAATATTAGAAAAATGAAACCAAAACGGGTCATTGAGTTCCCAAATATAATATCGTAGTTAATTTCTAATAACAATATTCACAGGATTAATTTCATTTTCATTACGTAAAACATAGGATTACGGCCGTCACAAATATTTGACGCTGGTAGCGAACGTGTTAACACGTTGATTGCCACGAAAACCTTCAGAGTTTTGTGTACCGCTTATTCTTTTGTAGCAAAGATAAGGAACAGCAGTTATTTATTAGTCATCTAGCTATTTACGCTATTAAACAATCTCATTCGATATTAGGTATCTGACAAATTAACATTGTTTTCAAGTGATTTCATGCTCCGGTCATCGATGATCACCGTGGCAGTCAACGTGTTAATCATTATCCCTCGATTGAATTTTGGGTATTTCCTATAGTTAATTTTATAATCATTACTAGAAAAGTCGAGAAATCAATTCAGAATATGCGACTAAAATCGAAAAATAATTGTAAGTTAAAATTTCAAAAGGCGTCCTTCGACACCTTCGGTAGAAATAGTGTTAATAATATAAAATCTCCGAGATCGAACGGCAAGATTACCATCAACGCTGCATGGAAGTGTCTTGTAAGAAATTAACGACAGCTATTGTTTGTGCCATGCATGTCGAAGAAAAACTGAGAGCGACCTTGAAATTCTCGCATCTAATAACCGTAAACGAGATTTTGCATAGTCCAGTATGGAAATTGAATCTTCTATTGGAAAACAGAGAAATATAAAAATTCTATGTTCGCGTACGCGTTGAAGCCGGTGTGAAAAAGCTTTTGCGTCAGCGGGTCCAATGGATGTAGGATGATTGACGGGCAAACGAGACTGATGATATTTATCAATACGTTATTAGGCCGATTGCCATGTTAGACGATAAAGAGTCTTTGCACAATGAACTTTCTATATCATTCCGCATCGCGATCATTTCGCAATTACTTTCAGTCGGTGGTTTTATTAGGTCGGATATCGTTGAAAGGCATCTTCATTATTCGCGCGTACAATGCACGAATTATGTCATAATAAAGTCTAAACGATTTCAACAGATTCACGGTTCCTTCTGCGGCTCTTCGGGTCCGTTGCTCAGGGTCATCCTCGGGTCTGCGCAAATTCGTTCTGCCGTGCTACATATTCGGCCACAAAAGCTCTGCATGCCCCTTTAAATGGTAACTGCCGCTTATTTACCATTGTACGAAGTTGTGGGAAGCAATTTATCTGGTGTATACACATATGAACAAGGTTGTTCAATGTCCGTGCACCTTTGAAGTAATTATTAAGCAGACGTATGTTAGACGATATTCAGCTGAAATTGAAAGGCAACAAGGAAATGTGTTAGCCTATGACTATATAATAGTGAATTATTCATATTTCAGGTTGAATCGTTGTCCCTGAATGGCCGGAAAAGATCTAAGCAGTAAAAGTATAGAATTTTCATCATGAAGATCGCGATTCCCATTTGTCGAGAAGTTCTGAACTGCGGTCCGTTTATCATTAGATTTTTCTCCCGTTCAGAACTATTGCGAAATAGTTCCATCGATTTGCTGAAATCGTGAAGGCTTGCGTAATACATTTTTCGCGACTTGTTAGTATTTATCTGCAATCGAGGCACCGTAAACATTACGCCACGAGTAAACGTAGCTCTCGATAACACCTATCTTATCAGCATTATTAGATACGATCGCCGGGAGAATTCGATCGAGACTGTAAGAGCAGGATGAACCGTATCCGTCGTATCGCGGATCGTTAGTTATATTGCTCCCCCGTCCACCGGTGAATCGGTGATTAAAAATAATTCTGACGGTGCGCTGTCATCTTCAGCTGATCGCCACTTTCAAAAAATCGCTCGGCACGCAAATCAGTCGCAAACGACGTAATGTTTGCCGCGAGAATGCTTTCTCTGGAAATTTGAAAACACGATAAAAGGAACTTTGCATTGCAAAATTCGTTTGGTCACGACACCGCCATCGATCGAAACGTGCGGCCGTTCAGTGGAACACGATATCGTGTTTGAAGCTAGCGATATTCATAGACGCATTCTCATTCCTCAAAAATATTTCGCGTGTTTAAGAGATAACCGACGATTAGGACAGAAGAGCTTGCTCTTTGCCACTTCGCGTTATCGAAGTTGTTTCTATGATTTGCGGTTACGCCTTCCGTCGGAGGAAACGAGCGACACGGCCGGTTCAAAAATCGAATACGTCGACTTGTAAAATTCTCGCGCTTTCGAGAGCTTCCGTTTCGGGTACTACGTGTCGGACTAATTTAGCTCGCGGTTGCGAATCACCTGCACCACCGCTGAATGGATTTCAAATGGCGCTACGTCGAATTACAACAGAAGCCGCTCATTTTAGCTTTAGTTTCCCGATCGCATCGCTTCGAAATCACATATTTCAGTACCAGTAAAATACAAACCAATGGATTAACACGTTCGCTATCAGCGTCACATATTTGTGACGGCCGTGATCCTATATTTTACATAATGAAAATGAAATTAATCTTAAAGATATTGTTATTAGAAATGATAAACTACGATATTATATGTGGGAACTCAATGACTCGTTTCAGTTTCATTTTTTTAAGATTTTCCTTAGAAGATTTATTGGATTGAAAAAAATATTATAATTAGGCTGCGGATCTTTATGCAGATTCAAATTTTCAAGAACGTAATTAGAAAAGTAGGATTACAATGGAGAGTGGCTTTTCCTAAGAAATGTCAAGAACAGCACTAAGCTTTAGATGTTTTATATATTTGTTTGTGTCGTGTGCATTCTGTGCAATTTTGCGCTTTCAGATTTCCCATAAATGCAGAAAAATCCGCAGTCTAATTATAATTGAGGAGACCGTCACCGAAATAAGCACTGGTAGCGAACGTGTTAATCACGAAGCGATTGTTATAAAATCGATACAGCAGTAACAATTTATTCTTCTAACAGTTAGAATAGCGTTTCTTCATACAAACGTCTATTTTTGTTAAAAATAATAAGTCAGTTAGCGTATATTGCGAAGAAAAGTGTATTTTTCTCAAAAGATTTTGATTTGCGATCTAGAGGGTTAATTCGTGCCCATTTGCTTGTAGGTGTTTGTTGCGCGTGGAAAACAGTTACGATGACTCACGGCCGTATTTGGATACTTATTTCACTCCTATATCTCGCTGAATACGAACGCTGACGAATTGTTTATACCAGTCGTTCAATTTTTCATCGATCGTATTGGAACAACGTGGAAAGAAATCGGAGATGATCTTTGTTCGTCCGAGGTGAGCTATCCCACTGTTTACCCACATACCGCATTTTTCCTTTTACAACTTTCTATGCACGTTCCACTAACGCCTACGTAAATAGTAAACCTGCATCGGCAATGTGCACGTTCAATTAACATTAGTCAGCACGTATAAACATATCGACTTATTTTGTTAAACATTCTGTTCTCGAAACGGTTGACGAAGTACTTTCTCTGAGATATAGACTACAATGTACAAACATCACGATAAAAACCATGAATATAGAAATACGATTTTTAAAATGCAAATAAATGACTAATAATTAATATTATATATGAAATATTAATTATTCATTCGTTTATCTACTCTACGTTAACGAACAATTCTTTCATTCATTTCTATACATTCTCACACCCATCAACAAATTTACAATGCTCGACGAATCCATGTTATCAAACGTCGACAGTTTTCAAATTTAAATCAAAAATTATTAATGCGTTGACTTCCACGAGAATTTCCAGCGTTTTGAATAGTAATACTTATTCTTTAACACTAAAACTATTAGACGACTCAAAACGACCTATTCCTGATTTCTTTTTCTCGCAATTATCAAAAAAATAACAGATGTTTCTCTAAGTCAGTTTAAGTGCTCAGTAGTTTTAGTGTTAATAACAAAGGCAAATAATATTGAAAATAATTATTAATGGTTTACTATCACAGTAGTCATACTTATGTTACTAAATATTCTTATTTAAAATCAAGTTTCTTATTGTAATTGTTCTTCAGCAATTTGGAAGCTCTGGTCATCGGTGACCACCATGGCAGTCAACGTCTTAATAATTCATGATTTAAATTTGAACACTGTCAACGTTCCAAATCGTGGGTTCCTTGAGTACTGTAAATTAATATGGTAGTGGCAGTTAGAACATTTTCTCTTCAAGGTTTTCTTTTGATAATTAAGATAATCCACAATCGATCCCTTATTTTCATTGATTTATGAGGAAATATTCTTTTGTATTTTAACATTAACAGATTGACCTACACGGTGGTCACCGATGACTGTAGCTTCCAAAATGCTTGAAGACAATTACACGAGTGAAACTGATGCCGATTCAAAGTATTTAACCCTTTGCACTCGAAAGTTTTTCCCTAGAAATCTTCAATGTTTTCTGATGACACATAGACAACATTTTTGAAGCTAATTTATCGAGAAATAAAGCATAAACTGAGAATCAAAGATGTTTTATTTAATATTTAACACATTGATGCATTGTGCAAAGCTTAATGTTAAACGTCCAACATTATAACTTTGTCAATGTATTAAATATCCCGCGAACATGCATAATACGAATGCAATCGTAAGGAACACTTAAGCGAATATCTCGGACAGTAACTAACGCAGAAATTAGCGCTGAGTAGGAAGTATAACATAAAATATCTTAAATGGAAAGATATAGACGATTCTCCCCTACGTAATTCGAAGAGTCCGCCGATTAGAGATCTCCGCCAATGGCACGCGCGTAACGCGGGTTGCGGGACGGGCGCGAAGTTTGCCGCGGCGTTCGAAAGCCCACGAAGTTTGTCGACGCAGCCCGATCGGCTGCGCTGTACAGGACTCAGCGCAGTCGACCGGCGAACGTTGTCGCGTCAACGCGTCCCGTGTTCCTCGCAGCAAGTGTTGCACGCTGGATCTCTTGTGCCGGTTGTGTCTCCTCTATTATTCTCCTCGGATCAGTGACGTTCACAGTGTACATAGATAACGTGCGCAGGCCAGGTTAACCTCGCCGAGTTCTACGATCGAAATCGTCCGAATCCTCTCACCTGTTTCGCATTCCTGAATCACTTGTCATCCAGGAGCACTTACGTAAGTCTCGCAACATTGACAGTATCTCGTGTTATCGGTATTGTTATTTCCGAGATAACCGCTTCGAACGGTTGAAAAGGTTAAAAATCGTATCACATCGATAATCGAAAGATTTCGGATCGACGGGGATCGATAATCGAACGGTCTCGTTTACGTTAGCCCGCGAACACTGTGAATTTGCATAAAGGTCCGCAGTGTGGGAATAATATATTCGGTAGAACCGTTCGATCGATCGACCGATCGATCGATAACGACGCGGCCGAAGCGTGACGGTTTTTACAGTTAAACTCTACAATTTCCTTCTTATCAAACGCCGTCGCGGAAATGAGTCGTGAAGTCGTCGCTGCACGGGACTATACATGTATACACGTATGCATAGTATGCACACGCATGAAACAGTGCAAAGCAGTGCAAAGAATGCACACCGGGGATCAATGAAACGTGAAATTTGTCGCAATCGATGTTGGGAGTACGTTCACAGGTAAGCCCGCGTTTTTACTTGAAAAATGGAGTAGCCGGATTACTGAAATGGATATAATAATTACAACAACGATCTTATTCCATTACATGTGTCTTTGAATGGACGTTAAACGAGTCACTCATTGGGCAAATCGGATGACTCCATAAAACAAGGCGTAGAAAGGTGATGCACCAGTATACGTTGATTTTTAAAGTTTCCCTTTAAATCGAGGATTGGATAAATATTGGAGAATGTATGTCACTTTATTATTACAGGTGCAGCTAGCGTGTGAAACGCAGGGAATAGTATATTCAAGAAGTAATGTTTACTATTGCAATTTTCGCGTGGCTAGAAGAATCTGATTTTATGATATTTAATTCAATGATAAGGGAATTTGTTTTAACCCTTCGCACTCGAGAGGTAACTCTCACTCATCATCTAATTTCACACTGTAAAATATTAAATTTTATATTTAATATTACACCTTATGTAACGCATCAATTTGAGAAATATTGAAATTATATAGCTTTGTATCTCAACGTAGGTATGATTTCTCTGCAAGTTAGTTCCATAAAATATCGTCTTATCTCATCAAAAAATGTTAAAATATTTCCAATGAAAAATTTTCAAATGCAAAGCGTTAATATAACAAGTTAAGAGCCAATCGAGCGTTGACCGTGAAATCTTAACCCTTTGCATAAATTTTTCACTAGAAATATTCAACATTTTCCGACGAGATATAAACGACATTGTTTCAAGCTAATTTAACGATAATTCACAGATAAGTTAAGCAACAAAGTTATTTTATTTAAATATTTCACATAGCAATACAAAGTTTCATGTAAAATACTAAATATTCAACTTCATAGTTTTACTGTATCAAATCAAGTGGTGTGAGAGTCACCTCCCGAATGCGAAGGGTTGATAAAATTCAAAAACTGGAGTTAACGTAGTCAATGAGTGGCTCGAATACTATACGAACAACGAGAGGACCACGTATGAATACAAACGACGAGTAGACTCGTTTTCGCCGTTCAACGGATTACCGCCGTTCACCGGGAGTAATCGTATTTTTGCCGGGAACGATCGTCGATCCCTGTATGGTCAATGTTTTGCGTTGCAGTGTGCGTGTGGCGTGATTCGGCCGAACGTAGCGAAGATAAACGCCTAAACCGCCGACTCATTTCGGCGAGCGATCCGCGGGAAGTATGAAAATGGCGGTGGTCGCGTACTTTTTGCTCACCGGTTAGGTGGAGTGTCTGTTACGATTCGCCCGTGGAACCATTTGACGTTCATGGATAACGGTGTACGTGTGTAGTTGATTTCGCGCTACGTATTGCGCTTTATTAGACGCCGGATGTAAGTCAGCGATGACCGGAATTAATCGCGCGAACTTTCAGGATCTATGGATACAGGATAGACCTTGGCGAATCGGACCACCGGGCGAATCTGATCGAAACGAGAATCCAGTTTATATTTGTTATACCGTAAATTATATTTCTGGTTTCTTGCTTCTTAACGCTAGGTTTACAAACATTTACATTTTGTTCTATTGGTCTTAGAAAAAATTGATGTTCGTTTAGATTCTGGAAATTAGAGGTTCGAAGATGAACAATTAAAACACTTTTGTATACCTGTCTACACCACAATCGAAATCGACGTAAACATTTACTAAATAATGTTTGTAATAACACGTTGACTGCCACGAAAGACATCAGCGTTTTATGTATTACTTATTCTCTCTGTAGCAAAGATAAAGAGGAAAAATTATTAATTATTTCCTATCTGAATTCTTACGTTACACCATTATCTAGTTACTTACGCTACTGAGTATTTTGATTCGACATTAGTTATCTTACGAGCTATGATTATCTTGTAATTTGGAAGCTCCGGTCATCGATGACCGCCGTGGCAGTCAACGTGTTAATATGCGTGAAATCGACACGTTCCATGAATCTAGTGTTAATTGCAAAAGAAAGATTAAAAAATTTTATTTAATATTTTATTATTATTAGTAACGTTTGAGTGTATTTAGTTCTTTACTGGTAAAGAAAAGAGGATCCGATTCGCCTCAGTCTAGCCTAGTAAGTGGTTGGGTCACCTGAATGTCCGGTGAAGATAAGTTTTGCGTTCGAGGCGATCCGAGCATAATAAATAAACGCGAGGTGGTTCCGAGCGGTTTCTTTTTCGTGGTCGAGCGATATACGTGACCAGAACAGCATAGCGTAACTCATGCACGATAATTTCGAGCTGCGATTCACTGACCTACATGACGCGTGTAATTTAACCGGACACGTTTCGGGCTCTTCTTGATCCTACGACCTTTTTCACTTGATTCCGCGTATCGTCTCCTTATCGTAGCCGCGTTATTTTTATCTGAGCCATTACGGTCGCGTATTTCGCGACTGCGCACCGCTGCACGGGGCGCACGTGCGAAGACGTCTCCGCGAAAAGTATTCATTTCGCGGACCTCGCGTTGATGACCACGGGTCGTTGAACATCTTATCTCCGGAAATAATGTATGCGATTATTGGAAACGTTAGTACCATCGATCAGCGATTCGTCGGTCGTTTTATTTTACTAAACTTGGTCAGTGTAGGAAGATAGAGTTAACCCTTTGCACTTCATAGGCTCTCAACCGCCGTTCGATTCGGTAGAATTATGAAGTCTAAACATTTGGTATTAAGTTTCGTATCACGCGTTAATACGTGGAATATTCAAATGAAACAGCCTCGTTTAGTTCACGGATTTCTCGTTAAGTTAGTCTCAAGAAATGTTCTCTATATTTCATCGGGAAGTGTGTCGAGCATTTCTGAGAAAACTTTTCGGAGTGCAAAGGGTGAACATATGCGAATGTATCGCTGGAAGAAGTTGGAAGCGTGTATGTATACTTAATACACGCTTCCCCTTATCAATTTCCAAGGAAACTTACCGAACATTGATGCGACACTTCGTCCGCTTTTTAATTTACACTTCTTTCGTCGATAAGAATTATCTTCGACCGTGTAACCGTATATAACTTGACGAACTCGTTTCCTCAGGGACGGGAGCGCGTCGCGGAAAGCCACTTCGCGGGATCCAGAACATTTTTGAGGCGAAGTGTTTGGGAATTCTGTGTCGATCGAGACCCCCGCCGAAGGGAACAGTTGAAGCATCTATTTTTACACGTGACGGGGGGTTCTCAACCGTGAAGAGCGAAAAAATTCAAGAAGGTCCCCGCTCGTCTTTCTCCGTTCTTTTCCTTGTCCGCGCCGATCGTTCCACGGGAGGAGTCGATTACTTGTAGAAAGAGGCGCGACGCGAAGGTTGCAATCATTTTAGATATCGTTTTACCGCCGGGGCGGAGAGGGATGCCGTGCACGTGACGCTCGATGCAACGACACGGCAAACACATAAGAAACCAGTTCTCATAGTTGAGAATCTCTGGCATCCGTGACTCGAGCTCGTGGCACGGGTTGCCGCGAAATAGCTACCGCCGCCGCAAGGAACACGCTTAAGGATAAGCGTGTTCGTAGATTTTACGATTGCGACTTCCAGGCAATGTACGGAAGTCCTAATCGATACTTTCATAATTACCGGCGAACACGAAAGGACCGCGAGCCATCCGCCTGCAGAAAGAATCGTGGTCGCTGAATTTGAAGTTGGTGCCGCCTCTTCCTCGTAGAAGCATGAAAACGAGCAGACCCTTGGTGATCCGTGTATCAAGCGGACTGACGTTAACACTAGGCTCATGGACATTTATTGTACAATTTATTCTAGTGTTCCTAGAAAAGTTGACGTCCGTTCGCTCGGATCTTGGGAATTAGGAATTCTAAAATAGACAATTAACACTAGATTTATGGACGTTCATTCTACATTTCGTTCTATTGTTCTTAGAAGACTATATGTTCGTCTATGTAAATCGCGAGAATTGTAGCTTCAAATCCAGTACGAATGAAAATCGACTGAAATTGTTACTAAATAATATTTAAAAAATTCAATATCCGTAGAATTGATGGGTTCCGTAAATCTAGTGTTACGACACGTATTCGTACGACTGAATCAATCATAATTGACATGAATGTTTACCGAGTAATGTTTATAGAATTTAGTGTACGTCCATTTGACGCGTTCCTTATGTCAATATCGTTAGCAAAGAGTTTGATTGGTAACCCGAACCGATCGCGAAGTGGTCACCAGTGAGTCTACGCTAGAGAGTCTGTTAAGAGGAAGCGCGTTTTGATAATGAGACATTGCGAAGGGAGGGAAAAAGTAATTGTCTTCGTCTATTCTAGGACTTCAACGCAACGCGTGTGAAAAAAGCATGTGTCTCTTAGGAAAAGATCCTCTTTGTACGCGAATTAGCACATTCCGCTCTTTCCACAGCGGAGGTAATGCGCGTCACCTGGGAAGCGAGTGGAGCATGTCGCGGATAGTAAAGATACTAAAAAGTCGGGCGTAACGAGGCAACGGTTGAACAGAATTTCACGGCTGTCCGTGTCGATTGCGACATCCCGTGACGCGTCTTTTGTCACCCGTTAATCTTCCAAACGCAAAAAAGAAATTGCGCCGTCGCGATTGACTCCATGTAAACGAAGCATGTGCATGGCGATCCTACGTGATAGCGCATCGGTATCACATCTGCGTTGAATCGTGGATGATCGTTTCTCTCGCGTCCCATTCGTTCTCGCTTTCTTCATCTTTTTCTCTTCAAGGTTTTCTTTTGATAATTAAGATAATCTGCAATCGATCGAGGAAATATGATTGTAAAGGCTTCGGCGAGAGTAACACGTTCCGTGTTCTTCTGTATTTTAACGTTAACAGGTTGACCTACACGGTGCTCACCGATGACTGTAGCTTCCAAAATGTTTGAAGACAATTACACGAGTGAACTGATGTCGATTCAAAGAATTTAACCCTTTGCACTCGAAAGTTTTTCGCTAGAAATCTTCAATGTTTTCTGATGAAACATAGACAACATTTTTGGAACTAACTTATCGAGAAATAAAGCATAAACTGAGAATCAAAGATGTTTTATTTAATATTTAACACATTGATGTATTATGCAAAACTTAATGTTAAACATGCAACTTTATAACTTTGCTATATCAAATGAAATTGTGACTGAGTCACCTCTCGAGTACAAAGGGTTAATAATACAAGTAACTAAATAATAGTGTCACTCGAGAACTATGGTAACAAACCATTAATAACCAATTCTGATGTAATTTGTCTTCGTTACGAAAGAACAAGTAATATTATACGAAACGCTGAAAATTCTCGTGGTGGTGAACGCGTTAATCGTCTATCTCTGCGAGGAAGCTTCAGTTTTCTTCCTCGCGATTGGTAAACCGACATTGTTAACCGTTTTATTCAATCGTCTTTCACGAAATTCGCTGAGATGGAAATCGTCGCATGCCGAGTCAAAGTCGAAAGTCGAGAAGAGCCGGGAAACCGTCATAAAAAGGTCCGTCCGTCCGTTGACAGTCTACACGGCGGCGAACATACGGCGGTTCTCTGGCTTTCACCCAGAAACACCGATACTACGGGATTTACGAAAGTATTTTTAGGATCTCGGTCGATCCGACGAGATTGCACAATAAATCTCGCCGCTCGAAAAGTTCACCTTCGAAACTGAATCGTTCCAGCGACTGCGTCGCTTCGTTCGTTGCGAGTCGCAATGGCGGCACTCGAAGAGTCAGAATTTTCTGAAAAACGAGTTAGCCACTCCGAGTCAGGAAAAAACCGCAAGTTTCTCTGATAAGATACGAAATCAGGAGGAAAACATTAGAAAGCCGTTGTTTCGATGGACGAAGCGATTCGAATGGTTAATTGTACGGAATACGTATTTATAACCGAAGTAGCCAGTAATCAGCGCGCGACATAATACGATTATAATGGACGTCCGATATAGCAGACAACCACTCACCGCGCGGATAAGATTTATCGATCAGAATTTCAGTTTTGCGTGTCGCGTAACTGGAACAACCTTTTGTCAATGTCTCTCCGGCCGCGTATATCCACCTTAGGTTTCGTGCAAGGATCTCGTGCGAGCCTAGGAAGCTAATAGAACCTTCTGACCGAATTTCGCAGCGGTGTAGTACGCGAAATCACGGTTTCCTCGATGTACGAAAATAGTAGAAGCGATTCTCCTGTTCTCCGCGCCGATCGCGAGCGCCAAGCGAGAATCAGGTAGCTAAAGACAAGAGACGAGAGTTAAGGGTTCGATGTAAATCAGTCGCGAATTAACTTGACTTTGTCTGAATTGTCCTTCCAGCGTTTAAACGGGGGAACTCTCGAAACGATGTCGAATTAAGCTGTCAGATAACGGCCATTAATACGGCCGCGAGGAGCATTCCTCGACACGGAATCGACTCGGGCGAGTCGCGAGACGCGGTGACGCGATCTTTTTGGATTTGCACGATCGCGAATCGGTGAAAACCCGGCGAACGTTATGACGACTGCTTTCTCGAAAGGAAATCGATCCAGGAATTTCTTCGCGATACGTGGCACTTGCCTCTTTGAATAATACTGCTTGATCACTTGACAGCTAAGTTGAGGGATTTTGCTGATGGACCAGTTTTCAGTTTTTCTCGCCTAAGTTTCTGTTGGTTTTGTTTCTTAATTTCTGATATTTTCCATTAGTGATTTACTGTTCGTTAATACGGTTATAAGTAACCAATCGAAACTGTAAAACTGTAAAACTGTAAGGTAGAAAGACACCTCTCGTCCCTGCGCCGTTCCGCTAGATCTCGAGTAATTACCCAACTGCACGTTGGCACGGTTTCAAAGAAAATTTCACGTAGTTTACGATTCTTTAATTATCGCGAATTGGACGTGAAAGTATCTGTAAGCGACTTTGATCGTTTTCTTATAAGCTTCTTACAGTTGATACACGCGTTTCTGCCTGGCCGTTCGACTCATCATCGACCGATTTATTTGTCATACGACGCGTTCTTGCGAGCCACATACGGAGGCTGCGGAGGATTACCAACATATCAGAGTGATCACGAGGGGCGTTGATACGATCGTTTAATAGGTCTAACGATTTAATCTCGCGCTATCGCTTGAAAACGGAGGATAGGTTTCGCGTTTGCCCCGGCGTTCTTTTCGAGGGCCATTCAAACAATTGCGAGCTACTATTTGATAATTACAATGAACTCTCCCGCGAACACTTGACCGCGTGAAACAGTTTCTCCAATTAGTGAAGTGGACTGGCCTCCCCGGCAATTAGTATCGTGTGTACGAAAAAAGAAGACCAAACATTGAGACCGCATTATCACGCTTTCAGTGAGATTCAATATTGATATCCCAGATAGTCGGCCTGTGTGTACGCTCTAATGTTCCCTGTGTACTTTCACGAATCGATCAAAGATAGTACGGCCCCGAGATAAGCAGTCCACTGAAGAAACGCGTGTCCGCGTACAGGCAAGACTTAGCGAAGACGTAAATTGAAATTAACTCATCGCAAACTATTATTACTCGTAATTACTTCGAAACAGAACAAAATCCCACGTTCATTCTACGTTCACTCTAAAACACCGCTTTTAATTGATAATAAAACAAGATAACATTTCATTTAACCCATTGCCGCACACTTTTAGTTTTAAAATCGTGCCCAGAAACGCGGTTTTTCTTTTAATTGTTTGTTTTGACTTGTTCAGGTCATGAAAAATCGTACACAAAATCAACTTGTATGTTATGTAGACTGTTACTTTATTTTTGTTCAATGTATTACTGAAGAATATACAAATACATTAGTACAGTCCGTAAAATGTCGTTTGCGGCAATGAGTTAAACTCGACAGAATCAAGTCACACTCACGTTTACTAAACTTTGTTCGAAATCTTCATCGCGAGCCTATGTCGTAGAGCAAGGGGTTGATATCCGCGAAATTTGACCTTTGAATGCCATCAGGTTTAAATATAACATTATTATGTCATTTCAAGGACACAAGAAAGGGCTTTTCGGGAAAGCTATTTTAGATTAATACATTGCTATTTACGTTAATTCGTTAATTTTACTATTTACGCTATTACACGGTTTTTGCGCCGTATCTTGGCCGCAGGGGACAATTGCCGAGGATCGTTCCGCGACGAGCGATTCCGACGCGCGTCCATCGAGAAACTCTGGATCAGAAGCGAACTGCGAGTGCAATGAGCTAATTGAACTAATTGCGTTCGTTAGTCGCGTTCCTCGTAACCGCGTGACACGCACCTTCTGTCCTCCCCTGGAGCCCTCGCCAGTGGCCGTCTCCGTGGGCGAACGTCGCCGCTGCGCCTGGAGGACAGTAATTCGCGTAACATGCCTGTTCCCGGTTGGCGAACATGTAGCACGGTTAATTATGCTCCCGGGGATTTCTTCTTTCGAGCGCGCGATGCCTTCTTCAAAGAGGGAAACAAGTCGATGTATCACGGCCCGCGACTGTTTTATTTATAAGAAAGAAACCGACGGTGCGCCTGTACACAATGCCGAGGGTATTTTCCGAATCGACGACTTTTAGAAAGCCTTCCTTCACAAGCAGGAAAACGGATGAAATTCAAAGATACCGGAAGAGAAATTCACTTGTTTATATAGTTCATACGTGCCTTTTACCGTTTTAATGTCAGGGGTCTTCGCAAAAGCCCGGTAAAAGTGCCAAGCGCGATCGGGCTGCTCTCGTTTCAGAAACTGAACGATGCCTCTCTATTTTCACGTAAACGAATTCGGAATATTGCAATCGTTCTATGTTTCTATTTCTAAGAGAAGTAATAATGAAAATTAGAGTAAACAGAAGGCAGACGAATGAATAAACTTCGTTCGATTCCATTCTTCGCTTTGAAAATGGTCATTTCAACCATTAAAAATGAATTGAACGTTTGAAAGTGAATGAAGTGAACATTTTACGAAATATTTTGTTACATAGTGTATAAATACTTTTCAATCTATTCGAACGCCAATCTTTAAATATCTCGAAACTGAAAATATACGTCTTAGTCCGCTTGCAAACATAACGGCACGTGTATTAATCATCTTTGCTAGAAGCTTCAGAGCGACGAGAGTAGATGTTCAACATCGCCGGAGCTTACAGTTTGCTCAGGATTGTATTTCGCACGCGTGGCCATATTGTGTGCCGTCGGACAACTGCATGGTGTCCTTGGTTTAGTCGTGTGCCCTCAATTTCCGGCGGTCAATTCAATTTTGCGGTTGTATCGCGCTTTTCCTCCGGTTGAGAGATCAACGCTTGAGAAGCATGTTCTCAAGTATACTTAGAAAAACCGTCGGGAAGAGGATTTGAAATTTACAACCTGTACAACCTTAGCGTCGCCTTGCATGACCTCCGAGGTTTAAAGTTAGCGTTTCTCTTATCCGAACGCGTGACGTGAGCGCAAACGTCGCTCGAGGAAGATCGATGGCACGGTGTTCGACGAACGGCGGAAGGAAAGTGTTCGGCTCAGGCGAGGAGAAGCGAATTACGCGTGTACCCGTAATCAAGATGCATCATCGAGCAGTCTATTACGTAAACGATACGTGCCGTGTTCTCTATTTTCGTAATCTAGGATTAGACGACTCGTTAACTGGGTTAACGGTGGCAACGCGACGCAGCGTTTCGCGTAACCCGAGAAATCTCGAGGAACATGGTTAATTAGTATCACCGGATCACCGTCGAATGACGAGACCGTCGCACGGGGGGTATTTGCCCTGAAACGCTGGCCAAAAGGTCAGATTTTATTTTCATTGGATAACGCTTCGTCCCTGTATACTTGAATAGTTATACGAGTAAACTGTGACATTGTTTTTTCGAAAACGGCAATATTTGGCACAAAATTTCACTCATACCGAGCAATGAATTTTTGTAAACGCACCGATGAAAAAGCTCGTAAGAAATACATGTAGGTGAAGTAATTTATAATCATTTTTTTTCCTTTTATGGTCTTTGCAAACCAAGGATGTGAATCTAACGTTCTTCGTCCTGTAAAATCGAATATAACGATCGAAAACTTTTTTTCTCCGCGAAACTCACCTCTGGATCTTATATATATTAATATTTAGACACTGATTTATGTAACTATTCAAAAATTAGTTGCCTAGAGTTGTCCAAACTACATATTTTTTACCGTTCAGCATAATTTAAGGCGGTATTCTAGCGTAACAGGTTGAAAAATTCAGTTTGTTCTACATATTCAAAAATATATCACTTTAAAAACATACTTCTGCATTCTTAAAGTCATATTTAAGAAAATGAAGTTGTTGAAACTTGGTTAATATGAGAAGTCGGTAATCTTATTGTTGTCTGTGCGTGCGCCATGATTTTTCTATGATTTCCGATGACATGGCGAAACAATTATTAAACGAAAGATAAATGGTATTCAATCATCGATGAATTGCAATATATAAAATTCTGAAAAATAATCTTCTTAATAGAAATCATTAACGTGACCTTGACATTCTTCAAGGACATTCAATTTTTAACTTTATAGTACTGTAGCTTACCTCTAGATTGATCCATCAACGAGCTACAAGACCACTTTTTAGCTCCAAATAACGCAATAATGGTTTCGGCCAGGTTTTCGGGTCAAATGCCCCACTGCGCGTCGACTCCCGATCTCTTTCGATCTCCAGACGGCAGATCTCGACGCGATAAAAAATATGAAGTGCGATTAAACTCAAGGTGAAAGAACGGAGGAAGTTTGTTCGATCACAGTCCTCGCGAATTGTGCCAAGGGAATTTTCTTTTACGCGAAGATCCGCGCGGACCGATTGATTGATCGCCCGGGTCGGCGGGTGAGCAGACATCATCATCATTTCCGAGTTTAACGCTAAGACTACCGATCAATTAGAGTGACTTGTCTCTAATTTTCTATAAAAAACGAAACAACACGTTTCTTGTCATTCGAAGGGTTCCTTAGTCGTGTATCCGTGCGAATACATGAATTTAATTGAAAATCTTTCGCAATAAACGCCTTCGTAATTTAAACACTTGCAAAATAGGAATTCTGAAGTGGATTAATTTGACCCGGTAGTTTTAGCGTTAACACTAGAACTACCAAAAGGATCGAAATGGTCCGTTCCTGATTTCTTCTTTTTCAGATATCAATAACAAATTATACTCTAAGAAATTACTATCATTATTATTCTACATAATTCCTGCCTTGCTGCTCGAGATGACTTCCGGTTCACACTTTCTTATTCTACGTTATTCCTATATCTAATTGAATTTAATATCTAATTTCTACTTCTTAATTTCCAATAATTTCCACCTATATATTTACAAATTGTTTTTTAAGCATATATCTACATGCCTATCAGCTACTAAGTGTTTCATATTAACGCTTCACTACTTTACTTTTTCTTCCGTTGCACTTATTTATTGCTTTGACGTTATCGTCAAAAACGTTCACCATATCTCCCATTGTCACTAGCCCTTGTCTGCTCTTTGATTCCGTCACAGTCTTAGTGTTCTTCGTTTGTCTTCCTATTTCTTTCTATTTCTATCTTTTTTAATATGCTCAGTCCCCTTCCGCCTCTGAGAAATGACTGAAGACATTGTTTGGATGCGCAAACTGATTTAACCAGTTAACTGTGGAATTTAGTTGGAAAAACCTCTCGTTCTGCGGGCAATAAAATAAAAAAAATGTAGCGTGTACTCATCGAACGCAGGACGAATGCACGTAGAGTATATTTTAATGAAAGATCAAAGCGAAACAAAGAAGAATTACATGTTTATGTGAAAAAATAAAGAATTCATCGTTGAAAGAATTAGTATCATGTCAAGCTTTACGATGACGTGTATACTCGTCAAACACAGTTAACTGGTTAAAAGTCAGTCGAACTCTTGGTAGATACATTTTCAGCGTTTCTATAGAGAAATTGGCAAAAGGCGATTCGACTGTTCGGTAGCTTTAGTGTTAACGGATTAACCCCGGACTTGATCCGCGTTTCGCAATCGCATTGATACGCAATGACGGGCAATTGGACGGACCGTGGGTCGTTCGGTTTGATCCGGCAATTGGAGTAACGAGGCTGCCGGCTGTGCAGCGTGCGTTCAACAATTATACCGCTGTACCGCTCCGAATCGCTTCCCTGCGATCCATCTGTTCGTTGATCGATGTTCATTCCAATGATACGAATCGATGATAAGTAAATACCATCGATAGACCGTACATAGACGAATCAAGTTTTTCTGAATCGTTAACTGTCTTTAATTCGTATGTTAACCCTTAACGATCGACGATTTTCTGTTGGCTCTTCTCCAACGAGAATGCATTAAACTTCTAACGCTTCGAAAAACAGAATTACACGGAGCACGAGAATAAAAGAAGAAAAACCACGCGTCAGTCCTTCGTTAGTCGGATAATTAACAGTAAAGCTACCAGTCTCAAAGTGACCCATTCCTGATGTCTCCTTTTTGCAATTATCAAGAAGACAAGAAATGCTTCTCTGAGAAACGATTAAAGGAATTGATTTGGAACTATGCAAAATGAATTGTAAATCAATGAACGCGTCTCGACAGATGCACTCTCGGATTTGTTTTAGAGAAATTTCAAGAACTTAATTCAACTACTCGGTGGTTTTATTAAATTATTCATTGGCAGTTTTCGATGTTGGATATCGAAGCTTCAAATGGTTATTCTCGCGCCGCGGCGTCTGCGAGATCCCCTGAAATAACGTCGAGAGATTTCAATGATAAGGAGAAGACCGCTGGAAAGGATGATGACGGTTTAATCGATCGCTCATCATAACGCCGCGCGTAAACCGCGTTTAACTTCCTGCACGTCCGTTTCCACGGAGTTACGTCCACGTAAGACGTTAAAAATAAATCTGGACTTTATGCTTGATGCTCGATGCTTTCGACTCGGTTGCTACATTAAATTACTCATACTGTACGCGTTTATAATTATAATTCGTCTCGTTGTGCTGAACGCCGTAAAATCGGCCGCGAGATCGAGGAAATCAGGAAAGCGCGAATGAAACGGGGAAACCCGATTCCGCCGGATAAAATAAAAGTCCAACGTCTATTTTCTTTTCGACCGGCGTTCGAAGGATACCGAATGTTCCTTGTTCTTTCATCTTCCTAATGCTCGCTTTTGAATAACAAGAATAACCGGGATTGTTCCTCTATTTCCAGCTCGAGGCGGCCGCCGAGAGGATCATGACGAGGGATCGGTGAACTTTGTTGACGAGGCGTCGCGACGATTTCAGGCGGTTCCTGCAATAAACTGGCCGAGCATTTTCAGAGGAAACGAGGGTGAATCATGTCGCGATCTAGGCGTCCCAGCGTTTCCATTTACGATTATCCGGAACACTTGAACCCGTTCAACGACGAGGTCACCAATATGCAGCCGCCCATGTACCGGGACGAGAAGACGAAGGAATCGAAACATAAATTCTGGACGTTCGGCAGGAGCAGGAAGAAGAGATCCAATAGTTTCTCCATTAAATCGACATGGTAATCAATTCGTCCCGAGCCTCTGGCTCACTTACACGAAGATTATCTCTCGACCTTCGAAATGGTCGTTTTTTATTTCTGTTAACACATGGACGGAGCTTCGAAATTACTTGAAAACAATTATAATGAGAAAATCGATGTCGAATGGGAATATTTAGTAACATAAACAGCTAGATAATAATGCAATATGAGTACAGTGAAGTCAAAACATTAATAATTATTGCTTTTGTTATGGAGGAATAAGTATTACCAAACGTTTGAAATTATCGTGGCAACCAACGTGTTAACTTTATCTCGAATGTAGAAACGGATCCCAGAATAATGGGAATAGTCTAAACGGAAAATGGATCTATAATTAGTAGACTGCGGATTTTCACAGAAGTTCTGAAGAATATAATTAGAAACGTATAGGACTACGATAGACAATAGTGTTCCCTAACATTATAAACATCAGTACACTTTAAATATTTTATATTTTCATGTCGCGTGCGTTCTATGAACGTTAGCACTTTCAAATGTTCTAAATTTGAATTTCAAACGTTCAAACTCTTGCTATGTATAACAATTCGCAGTCCGGCAACTGGTTGAACGAAGAAGCGCCGAAGCAATGTCTACGCCTGACAGACCCGAGGGATTAAGCTAGAAAGTAAATTGGGAAGGATGCAAGTTTGTTGAACTTGAACTTACCGGCGCGGCATAGGAGCGAAACGCTCACGTGAATCGTCCGCGGCCGGTACCTGCGTCTGGCCGTCATCCAAACGACATAAATAACGAATGCCCGCGTAGCGGACAATCGACGTCAGGTCGAGTTCCATCGGAAAAGGTCTTAGCGATATCTATTTGAAGAAACGCCCGCGGCTCGCGCGGTTCGCTCCTGCGTAATTATTCGCTCGGAAATTAGCCGGCAGCTTTCCTGCGCTTGTTACGGAATTACTTCTCCGATCCGTTGAAATCAAAGATTGAAAAGGTTCCGAAAATAACCGGTTGATACTGTTATATGAGCTGTTTATTTTAAAAGCGGCTTAAGTCCATTTGAAAAAGAAAGAAAAACTGTTAAAATATAAAAAGATAATATAGAATTAAAATTCTTATAACCATTAATTTAATCTTTTTAAAAAATAGACTTAAGTCACTTTCAGAATAAACGATTTATATATAAAGTAATAATTACCATGATTGTATCGATTCCGAGCTATATCGGTTCTATAACACTTATCTTCCGGGTCCAAATTTCGATTTTGTATTTCGGTTCCGCATTTCTTTCAGAACCGAGAAATAATAATTATAAAACCGATATAGAATCAATATACCTAATAACTTCTATCCTAGTATATCTAAGTTTCTAAAGAACCGGAACTGAAACCTATATACCTAATAACATTTACTTCATTTCGGTTCTCCAGAACAGTTCCAACAACCGACACTGACGTCACAACTGTTCTCAGCCGCCGATCGAAATCATTGAAAAGGAAGTTTCATTTCCATTCCTTTCCGGCCTTCTTTGCATATCCGAATCCCGCGATCGGTCTTTTCTTCGTTCTGATTCTCCGCAGAGAAACTCAAATACTTGTAAACTTTCAGACGTTACCCTAAATACCTAGCCGCTGTAACCACGCTCGAAGAATTCCGAGGCAGCGCAGCCGTCGCATCGATCCACCACGATTCGTTCTTCCTCTTAATCGGGATTGGCGTCACGTTACCTGTATTATCTTGCTTTCATTTTTATACGCCCTATCGACGTCGTCGGCGCCAAGATATCGACCTAGCTTCGTTGCCCCGACTCCTTTTTGCTCGGCCGATCGACCCACCCGGTCTGGGAGCAACGATTCGACGTTTCGAATAGAAGCAACGGATTCGATTCGATTCGATTCGTTTCATCTTTATACAGAGGACGTTTCGCAATTACGGGAGACGAGGACCTTGAAACGCTTACGGGATCAGCGATACCCGGGGATTGGCGGCTGTTTAACATTACGTGTCGATATTTGGTTAATCTCCGAACGCGTAGGATACGTCACAAAGTCCATAAATCAATCCGTGACACTGTCCTCGAGGTTTATCTTCGGAGGCGAACCGTAACGTTCCTTTGTTCCCGGGATGGAACGATGCGTCTCGGATAATTTGTTGAACCGTCCGCCGTTTGTTTTCCTGGATGATAGAAACCGTCCGACGGATTCGGTTTGCATAGACGAGACGGCTGCGCGTCGCTGTGTTGAAATCACCGAACGACGGTGACGTTCTCGAGCGTAAGAAGCAACGCTTCTCAGCGGTCGTCGTCATAAATCTACTTCTGCTCTGTTGCGACACCGCGCGCGCGGATAAAATAAGAAAATGGTATTCCTGACGTCGGTGGATCTAGATACACGCGCACGGCGAGCCGCGTCTGCTCCGTTTCTTATTCGATACCTGTACTTGAGACGCTGATAAACGTCGTCTTCGCGACTTTTTGCCCGGCCGCGACCGTCTGTTTTTCTGCCGTTCGACGCGTAACAGACGGACGCGATGCGAATTGGATTGGATGATCGGTCTCGAGAGACCTCTTTCGCTCCGTGCGAACGTTTACACGCTCGATTAGAGTATATTTTTATTAGGCACCTCCCTGGCTGTTGCGGTAGGTAGACTGTAACTCGAATGAACAGACGTTGGTCTTTTAATTCCGATTGGGAGTGGATTTATACGATTGGTGGCAGCGTTGTTGAAGCAGAATGTTTAGTACGATCATAAATCTCTTAGCTGCGGCATGCTTTCTTCGAGAATTCGGCTGGAAGATGTTTGCTGTGTAAATAAACGAGGAATCATGAATGAGAAGTGGTCATACTGTTGCCTCCAGATAGCACCGTTTGCCGATGGATTCATCGTGATTAGGTTTAGAGAAGACGTTGCTTTAAGCGGAGAACGTAGAAGTTTGCATTGTAATTCGACGAGGCGAGCGTTGTCGTGTTACTAGGTAATATTAATTGCGGGACGAGAGCTATGTGGGTTAAGAGCAGTCAACGCACAGAGACCCATCATCTTGTCAGCGTACAGATGTGACACAGATCCCTTAACACGTTTGGACGCAAGTCGAGCGGCGCAATTATCGTCTAACCCACGGTGAACCTGCTAATTTATTCCTCTTTGTCTCGAATAAAATGAGTCGTTCGCTTACAGGAGCGGATTGTTCGGGAAACGGAAGGATGAGAAGGCGGAGGCGCAGGAGAAGAGATCCACGATCACTACAGGTGAGTACGTTCAAGAAAGTTGATCGACGAATCAAAGCCAAGTTAAAGAGTCTAATCGATTTCCTTTTCTTTCCTTGGGTAACAGTTTCATCTACCTATAAGAGGGAGCCTTACACGAAACCCGCGGCTCCTCCGAGACCTACCAAGGATCAGCTGGAGTTCCACGAAGCTCTCGGCACTTTAGCGAGAAGAAGAAAGTATACCTTGGAAAACTCGTCAAGATACGGCTCCAGTTTAACTGTAAACGGCGATCCTGCTAGGATGTACAATGGCAGCCCGCAAGACACCACCACATCTATTATGGGTGACCTCACACCCAAGCCACCAGTGAGAAGGTGTGCGAATTTAAATCTGAAAACTCGGTTGCTTTCTGCTTAGCGAGATAAATGAGTTGATTATTGAACTGTTCACGAACGAATGAGTTAATTGTTGAACTGTTCTTCAGATTTGGCCAGGTGAGTCCCAAGCCAACAGACAAGATCCCGGCGTTGGACTACGAGGACAAATCCCCTAAAGAGAACGGTAGTGTAACTCTTCGCGAGAAGGTGCAGGAAAGAACGCCAGTTCCCCCTTTGTAAGTAGTCAGGATTTTAACACTAGAACTACCGAGGATTTAAACCGTCTTTTGAACATTTCTTCGTGAGAGCTAGAAGCGTGGATTCATTAAGATTTTAGTTAGTTTATATTTCGGTTTAGGTATTACCGAATCGGCTTCCTTAGTCATTTCTTAAAGAAGTACCTGCAGCTTTGCAGTAATTGTAAAAGAAGGGATTAGAAATTGGTCATTTTGGCCCACCTGGTAGTTCTAGCGTTAAGCGAACAATGGTAGGACTCTTGCAATTGATACAGTCCATTTAGAAGTGGGATTTAATTCTTTTTAGGCGACGATTCGGTAACAGATCGTCGCAACGTGCGAACGCGGGTACCCTGGACTCGGAAGAGGAGGCGAGTCGTATGGGTGACGCGGCGTTCTGCGACGAGAACGAGAACGTTCCTGATGACTACGTATTCAAAAGATGTAGCCAGGACGCGGTCAGAAAATCTAATCTCTCGATAAACAGCTGCATTTCTGTTGGTAGTACGATGAGCTCGTACGGTCGGAAAAAACGGAGAGCACCGCAGCCGCCACGACGCGTAGAGAAAGTGGAGACCAACGAGGTAATTTGCTTTGTCGGCGAAATAAATTGTATTTTTTTAGAGTAACAGTTAATTGACCGATCGTGACTATTGTTTGCCTTTCTGCAGAAGATTACCGAAGCACCTAACATTGAACTTCAGATAGTGGAACCGAGTGACATAGCGAGAGTTGCCGAGAACATCGATGAAATGACGAAGAAGAGTAAAGATATAGACAATGAAGTGGGCAACGAAGTTGATGACAAGAAAGAAAGGCTTACGGAGTCCGCTACGGATACCGCTCAATCCGCGGAAGAGATTACGGAGAAAGACACTCTAAAACCCGTGGAAACCGATGTAGAGGAAACAGCGAAACCACCGGTAGAAGTAAACTGCACGGAAGAAACTGTAGAAGTACAGCAAACCGAAGTCAATGATTCTACTACGGAGAAAGAGGAACCTGAGAGAACGGATTCTAAGGAAACGGATTCTAAGGAGCCCACAAACAAGGATGAGGAAGAAGTTCAAGTTGAATATCGAAGAAATTCTCAGGATAATGTAGAGATCATTAAAGAAGTCGATGAATTATTGCCTTCGGAATTGGAGGAAGTACGTTTAAGGAGAAAAAGTTCTTTAGATTCATTGTCCAGAAGCGACAGCTTCTCGGTGAAGGATGAGATCGAAAAGATTGAGAGACAGATCAAGGCACTCGAGGCGAGAAGCGCATCCAAAGAATCAACGGAGAACCTGGATGATCAATACGGGGATACAAGGCAATCGCTTCAAGCTAATCGCAGGCACTTCTTCCAAAATATGGTTGACACCGATAAAGAAGCAATTAAGATAGAGTTTAAGGAATTCCCTAGGGAGCAGAAGGACATTCATTTGGTCAGACTAAACGATTCACCAGTCCCTGTAGCAGCTTCAAGGGAACCGGTGAAAGTAATCGAACTTCACATATCCGAGCCGATTAAACAAAAGGCGGAGATCGTTGAAGATATCAATCCGATACCAAAACCGAGGAGGCACAGCGCGTTGAGTTTGACCGATTCTCGATCAAATTCCGTAATTTCGACTGAAGGACGAAAGGGTCGTGACGAGGCCAGAGGAAAGTCATTTTAGAATCGTTGCCTTCGATAATAAATATGTAGACTATTGTGCAATTATTTTGTCTTCAAGAATTAAATGGAAAGATGACATCTCCATTGATCTTAGTCGAAATATTTTTCAAAGACTGTCTAGACACTGTGTACATGTGCCTTTATTTAAGCTTACAGATCCAGCTTAATTCTTTGAAGTATCTTCTCAACTCAGATTTCGTTTTGAGACGTTCTTTTTAAATGTACATGATTTTCAGGTAATATTACAGTACAATAGCATGCACTGATAGTCTAATACTTCACTTTGCAGATACTTCAAAGAGTTAATAAGCGTAATAAGTATGCGTATTATGTACTTGAAGCCTTAATACGATGATGAAACAAAAATTCCATCGACTTTGGGCATAGAATATTATGTGATCGTAGACGTCTCTCGTTTATCTAGTATTCTCATTATTTATTTTCGCGGAATAAAATTTAAAAATTTAATAACATTTATGCTCTACCAATAACTAGAAACATTCAACAGTTTCCTATAAATAAGTAAATAAAAGAAAAATAACTCCAAATTATTTTTAATTGTAATATTTACAAAATTTATTGTATAGATATTCATCAAATCAAATGAATATATTAACAGCTTCGCTACCAGCGTTTGTTTCGGTACATGATCCTCACAATTGTAATATTTTATTCGAGCCAACAAGTCTTCTAAACAAAGTATTGAAACAATTAAATTAAAACAAATCAATGAGTTCCTAAATATAAAACAGAATCTTATAACTTTAAATAATATCTGTAAGATTTATTTCTGTTTCTTTGTATACAGTATGGGATTATATCCGTCATAAATATATGACGTTAGTAGCGAACATGTTAATATATCTATTAGAAATAAATATAATGTAAATATCAGTAGTATAGCAATAGTATACTTCTTGAGAGAATATTAATAGTCATATAAAAACACGGAGTAAAATAAGTTCCAGTTAACGTTGTTAGTTTTTTTTACACAATACTCATCCTTTTCACTTTATATTTTATAAATCTTACGATATTCGCATTGACTGTAGACACGATCGCGACATTGTCTCCCAAAGTCTTTTTTTGTTCTCGTACCTATTTGAAAATGAATATGAAAAATAAGTTGCTATTTTATTTATTCGAAAGTATAACTTAATAGTATTTTACCTTATTTTTAAAAATTGGTACTAATTCACGTAATTTCTCCACTAGTTTGATTTCATTCGCTAACTGATCGCTGTCATCTTCTGCATATATATCCATTACTGCATCTAGAGATTCTGCAATAACCCAGGCTTTGGATTCCATCATGCAACTGCTTAATAAGGACACTGTGACTTCCTAAAACGACACTTTTTATTATATAGGATCACTCACGGTTAAATTTTTATATGAAATATATATTTTACTTTGACTAATTCATTGGCTTCAGGGGTATTATTACTTCTTAAAATTAAAGCAATGTTTCCTAATATACGTATGAGATTTGCGCGAATATTTGCATTAGTACATTGCCGTTCTCCGTTTAACATTGGCTGCAAATCAACTAATGTTAATTGGTTAAAAATATTTGGTTTAACTTCGGATAATCGTTGAAGAATTGCCCTCATAGCTGCGGTAGCAGATTCTAATAACTCAGTATCATTAGGCTTTGCATCTTTGAAGACAACAGTTCCAATGTTGAGCCACATCCTAAATTAAAACGTAGAAACATTTTTCAATTGATCTATTTTTCCAAGTGAAATCGTAATTGTAGGTGAATGTTGAGCCATATTTTACCTATATATATTTTCCAAACCACCAAACGCATCAATTTCTAAATATGATACTAAATTATTTAAACATAGATATGCTCTACATATTAGAGTGTGCATTTGGTGCAATACAGCTCTTCCCTCAACATTCTGTTCCAATATTTCTACTGTATCTTTTTCCACAGCCATAGTCTTGTCCCATACCTTTTTAATTATGTCACAACTATTAAAAACTTCAATTATTTCTAGAGGTAGAGATAAGTTTAGTTTACATAATTTATCATCCATGCAAACATCATTTATACCATCACTCTCAAGGTCTGAATCTTCCAAATCCGAGTCATTTTCATTTTCTTGATCTTCTGAACATAAGTTAGTTAAAATTTCCAATGCTTGTTGTTGAGCTCCAATTAGCTTTCTACTTCCCTGTACTTTCTTCTTGTGTTTAATTGAGAAAGCTTTTTTTTCATGAGGTAAAATGGACGTCAACTCACATAAAATTTGTTTGCAATCAATGGAAAGTGTTTCAGAGAGGACAGTTATCGCTTTACAAATTATTGTACTGGAGCTAGTACTTGTAAGACTGTTATCCATGCAGTTAGATATATTAATTAACAATGCAGATACAGCAGTTTTAAGGCATGTTACTTCAGAGTTATTGGCACTGTTTGACTCCAAATTTAATAATTGTATAAGTGTACTTTCATGATCTTTAAGTTTTTTAATAGCAGCAGAATTGTCTTCTGACAAAGATAATAAACATTGTACAATAACTGTAACAATTTCCATACCATAAATGGTAATGTCAAAGAATTTTGTTAAAATAGATACAAGATCCTCTTCGTTGGAATATTTTATTGCACATTCATTATTTTCGCACAATGTCCATAACAATGTGATTGCTTGGACAAAAGCTTCTTTCTCATCATTTACTTTGCTTTTTTCACTTTCATTTAATGTTGGTTGCCAGTCCGTATAATACTATAAATAGAAAATACATAAATAAATATTGTAACAATATAAGGAGACAATTTCCAGCTTACTTGTTTTAATAAACAACAGAGTGGGGTCATGATGTCATCCTTCATTAAACTCTCATGCGCTTCTACAATTCCATTATCTGCAATGTGCCTTAAAGCACTGGCACTCCCTGCTCTTACAAGTACATTACCATCAACAAGTAATGGTCCTATCATTTTAGCAATTCCATCTTGTGCAATTTGCGTGGCAAGTCCTGAATCACAGGACATTGATTCCAATGTTTGCAACCCCGATAATTTTTCTTCAACGTTAGCGGATTGTATCTAGAATAGTTATAACGTAATCATTTGGTTCTTCTCTGTTTTAATAAAAAATTGGCAATATTTGTAATATTGTATTTTTAAAACGTGTCTTACTTCTTCGTATACTCGCTGTAAAGCAATTTCTCGATCTTCGTTTGCAACATTCTCAGTTTCTGTTTTCAGAAAGTCTTTAACAGATGGGAGTCCCGTAGGATTTTCCTTATGAGGTTTCCTTCTCTCTCTCTTTTGTTTTCCCATTTTTAAATAATATTAAAACTTTTCACACGTTTTTTCCTTCGACCATACTCTAAAATAGGTTAGCTCGACCCACGTGTTCAAGTTGTCTTTGTCTTATTTTCTCATTCATCTTTTGCTCTCTTTTTTTCGCTAAGACTATTTGATATAGAAACGAAACTTAAAGATATTTTTATCATTAAACATTATTAATCAAACTTTTTTATTTGTAATAAATGTGAAAATTCATTTATAAAACTGAAAATTTTATTTAATTATATATAGTTGACAAGATCATTAATGACAAATTTTTGTTTTACTTTGTTAGTTTAGTGCTCATTCTCATAAAAATTTATAAATATGATAATTTTAAAACCATATGACCAATAAGTTTGCAATAAATTACCCATAATTCTATGAGTGCATACTGCGTATGCGCATTAACAACTTATTCGCAATCACGTATCTATTCGTATACGCTAGCATTATAAACTTTTTCAATTCCCACGTTATTTTTTTATATAATTTACATTTTTGTTCTTCCGTCCTTCTTTATTAAGAACTTAAGAACATTATATGTGCTGATATTAATTTTGGAAGAAGAAAAAGTGGCAATTAAAAGTGTGGGTTTGATATGGCATTAATACGACACTGGTCGGACACATTTTCATAGTACGCGCGCTAATAGTCATTTCATACCATTAAAATTCATTCCACACGCAGCGTGAAGAAGTACCAGTTTATTACACAGTAATATTAACGTAATTGTATCATCAACTGTAAGATTTTGTCTACAATTTAAACTCTATAATAAATTTTTAATTTTAGTTTTACTTGTTTAAAAATTGCTCTATAAAAAACTCGGTTTTTCAATTTATGTTTTAATAGAAGTACAATACACATAAAGATACATATTACACTTTTGCACATAGTGCTTACTTTTAATAACGTAGATTTAATCTTAGACTAGAATATTTTTCTTTCTTTATATGCGTCTACCATGCATTTACAATTTAGCTTAAGTGAATACGAATAATGTTCTTATTTTTTTGTTTAGTATTTTGATACAATATGCAATAGGCTACTCTAAGCACTATTTAATAGCTTTCAGGCTTTTTTGAAAAGTTCTTCTGAACATTCTTTTTATAATCATGGCTAAGTGAAAAAATATATTTGTTAAAATTGTGTTCAATAGTTTTAAGTTTCGGTTTATATCCACGTGTCCTTGAAAAAAACAGCGGTGTTTTTATTTTTGTGTGTGAATGCAAACAGTTTGCGGTACGATCAAAATATTTGTAAAAAAGTAATACATTAAAAATAAGATAAAAGGCAACGGATTCGTGTTTAGTTTTTATAGAATATACTTGTTATTAGTTATCCTAATAAATTAGTATTATTTGTGTTAATAGAAAATTTAGTGGTTTCATCATTTTTAGGTAGTTTTAATGAATCATGTCTAACCAAGGACGTGGTAAAAGTCGTGGACGTGGACGTGGCCAAGATGATAAAAGACAATATTCTCGAGGACCTGGGTATTCTCAGGGATCTGGATATTCTCAGGGACCTGGTCCTTCTCAGTCATCTCAGCCACCTCAGTCATTTCAGCCATCAACAAGCGAATGGAGTCGAAAACCTGGACCTCCACAAACCTCTCAAACACCATATACGAGACCACAGTTGACTCAGGTTCTTTAAAAATCTACTCTTAAATTCTGAAATATACCTTACTTGTGGCTTTGTTGTTTATTGTCCTCGTAATACCTTCCTTGTTATGGGTTCTTATTAGAAACAATTATTAATTCAGGGAGTTTTTTTAAAAATTCTGGGACTGGTATGTTATGTCCCTACCATTTACCCATGACACAATAAGCTTCCACCATTGGAAATAGGGATAAAAAGGAAAGTGAAAAAAATTTAGAAGACCTAATTTAGCTACATCATTTTAAATATATTAATATTATTAATAATTGAAGATAGAAAATAATACAATTTTTTTAATGTAATAGAGTACCGGACGTGCTGTAGGACGTTTAGGTCCACGAGGTGATAGTGGTCCTGGATATGCAGGAAAAAGTGAAAAAATGGATGGTAAGCTGAGTAATGCAAATACTTGAAATAATTTTCAAAAAATACCTTTTTTATATTCGATTCAATTAAATGTAATAGATTTCTATTCTTGATACACAACTGTTTTCATAGTTGATGATCCAAGTAGTGGTACAAGCGGACAGGGAGATGCTGGAGCATTGGGAAGAGGAGCCATGCGTGGACGACGACCACTTCCAGCAGAAATACACACAAAACCATCAACTTTAGTGTCCAAAAAAGGTTTGTAGATATTGTCTCGACTAAACGAAATTTTAGTATTTCCCAATATTGTTATTTACGTAATATATAGTATATGTTCCTTACAACTTATAGGAACTACTGGAGCTAAAGTAATGCTTCAGGCAAATTATTTCAAATTACTTGCTACAACTGATTGGTGTCTGTATCAGTACAGAGTTGATTTTTCTCCAGAAGAAGATCGTACAATTGTACGAAAAGGCTTACTTAGATTGCATAAAGAAACTTTAGGAGCGTATATTTTTGACGGAACAGTACTTTATACAAGCCATCGTATACAAGATGTAAGATTTCTCACTCAGAATTTTCTTGCATATATTTTTATTGACTTTGTAATTTCAGGAACTAGAGCTCTGGTCTAATAGACAATCAGATGACACAAAAATCAGGATCACTGTGCGTCTCGTTGGTGATATGACTAGAGGTGACCAACATTATATTCAATTCTTTAATATAATAATGAGAAAATGTCTGGGCCTCTTGAAGCTTCAACTTGTTGGACGCGATTTCTTTGATGCGCGTAGCAAAGTAAGTAAACCATGAATCTTACATAGTTCTATATATGTTATAATAAAATTGATTTTTTCAATGTTCAAAAGAATTTGGCTTACATGATTTTATAATTACATTAAAGGTGGAAGTTCGTGATTTTCGGCTAGAGCTATGGCCGGGATATTTGACTTCTATAAGACAACATGAATCTGATATTCTTATGTGTGCTGAAATAACACATAAAGTAATGCGCCAGCAAACTTTATTAGACATATTGAATGATTGTTACCAACTAAGTCGTCATGATTATAAGGTAAAACTATTAATTCTAAAGAACGTGTACAGTTTTTATTATATTTTTATGCTAATTTTTAGAAATCATATCAAGATCAAGTTATGGGCGTGGTTGTCCTCACGGATTACAATAACAACACATATCGTATAACTGACATAGATTTTGATGCAACTCCTAATTCAACGTTTCAATTAAAAAACGGAGAAAATATATCATATAAAGATTATTACAGAAATAAATATCAAATTAAAATTCGTAATGATTCACAACCAATGCTGGTTTCAAGATTAAAACCAAGAGAGCGTCGTGCAGGTCAAACAGAGTTGGTATATCTAGTTCCTGAATTGTGTCGTGCAACAGGTCTGTTCTATTTTATATATATATATATATAAGTTATCTTATATGTTTTTTATATGATATTGCTTTCATTGTAGGTTTAACTGACAATATGAGAGAGAATTTCAATTTGATGCGTGCGTTAGCAGAACATACTCGTGTATCTCCTAAATCACGTATAGACAAATTGATGACATTCAATAGAAGACTCCGTTCAGAACCGGCAATAGTACAAGAACTTAATGATTGGAATCTAAAGCTTGATGAAAGATTGGTTGAAATACCATCGCGTATACTACCACAGGAAAAGATAGTATTTGGTGGTGGTAGGCAGGCACCTGCTGGACAATTCGCAGATTGGACCAGAGAAGTCCATAATAAACATTTGTTCAACGTGGTCAAGTTAAGCAATTGGGTCGTAATTTGTGTGAATCGCGTAAGGCGTGATGTTGAGGTGAGATTCTTTATAATTTTCATAATTATTCATGTTACTAATTAATATGTTACTAATTATACTAACTCGTTTATTGTACTTCGCAGAAATTTGTGGGTATCTTGCAAGAAGTGGCTAACGCAATGGGATGTCGAATCGAGAGTCCCAGATTCTGGGACATTAACGATGATAGATCAAATACTTACACCGACACATTAGAACGAATAATGAGTAGTTCTAATCCAGAACTAGTATATTGCGTTGTTTCTAATAATAGAACCGACCGTTATGGCGCTATTAAGAAAAAATGCACAGTCGACAGACCAGTACCATCGCAAGTTTTTCTTGCAAAGAATCTAACGAAAAATACAAGATCAATCGCCACAAAGGTGGCAATTCAATTGGCGTGTAAATTAGGCGGTGCTCCATGGAGCGTTGAATTACCACCAATTAATTTAATGGTTGTTGGTTTTGATGTGTGTCACGATCCAACTGATAAAAGTCGTGATTATGGTGCAATGGTTGCATCATTAGATAAAAATTTAACAAGATATTTTAGTGCTGTAACCGCTCATACGTCAGGAGAAGAACTGTCTAATGAGTTCTCCGTAAACTTGGCTAAGGCTTTACACTGTTACAGACAATTACATCAAAATTTACCATCACATATTGTAATTTACCGTGATGGTGTAGGAGATGGACAAATACCTTATGTTTACGAACATGAGGTTGAACAAATTAAATCGAAACTAGCCGGTATTTATGGTGATATTTCTGTCGTAAAGATGGCATTCGTAATAGTTACGAAACGCATTAATACTCGGGTATTTTACAATCAAAATAATCCTCCGCCAGGTACAATAATAGATGATCGAATTACTAATCCTATGAAATACGATTTTTACATCATATCTCAAAGCGTAAGACAAGGCACAGTATCTCCATGCGCGTATAATGTAATCGCGGATACGACTGGATGGAGAGCAGATCAGCTGCAAAGAATAACGTACAAATTAACTCATATGTATTACAATTGGTGTGGTACCGTACGAGTACCCGCACCTTGTCAATATGCTCATAAATTAGCGTTTTTGGTATCCCAATTTATACGTCGTCCGCCAAGTACTCAAATGCAAAATCTTTTATATTATTTGTAACTTTTTCGCGACATTCTATTTGGTTATTAGTTGGACGTGGATGACTGAAAGAGATACTTATTAAGTGATAGTTTTAAGAAATGTATATGTTATTAAAAATACATAGAATATAGTTATAAAAGTTCCTATTTGCTGAAACATGCATTAATGTGATGACTCGAAGGTACTAATGATATATATATATATATGTGTGTGTGTGAATATGTAAACACATGTACATATATTTTTTTATGTTTATATGAATGAATATTTAGTTTTGCCTTTTTACTTTTTTACTTTTGAAAAGTATGTGTTAAGTTCTACACGTACCTAAACGTATAAGTTACGTGAACAATAAAGTTACCGTTTTATCATTTCTCTATAGTCATATTCTGTTAGTAGAACACTGTCATCATTTTATTTCTGTTATACCATAAAGTATTAAAGATGTTTGTTACTATTTGTAAAATGACCGTATCAAACTGTTGTTTTCTTTTAATTTTTAGGTTGAATTACAAGAAATCATGTATGTTCTGTATCACCGTATAAACATTGTAACATTTTATTTTATAAAATTTATTTTAGGTTCAGTATATTTTTTTTGTTTATGCATTATATTATTTAAGTACATAATCATTATGTTATATTATTATGTGACTACTTAATCAGTATGTAATAATATATACTATATTTTTAGATATTGTAACGCAGATTTAAATCTAACTGTAATTAATACCTGTTCCCATTAGATGGCAGTAGCTCCTTTCATCCTGAGGCGCTAATATCGCCACAATCCGTAACATTCTTTCTGTTTAATCGTTACGCAGAAGAAGGAAAGAGACGAGTTAGTTTAAATACATTCATAATCAAGTATTTACATGGATTTAATTTTCTTATAAACACGCAGTAAAAAAACAAGGTATTGCTGAAATAGTAATATACTAATACAACTGTCACTATAACGTTTAAATGTTAATATTTATTTTATGTATACTTTGTGTATTCAGAATATGACAGATTGATACTAAATAAGACACATATAACTTAATTTCGGTAATTTGTTTCATTTCAGAGAACAATGGGTGAACGTAAAGGAACAAATTTATATTACCCACCTGATTATGATCCACGGGTTGGAGGACTTAATAAATTTCTTGGTACTCATGCATTACGTGAAAGAGCACGTAAATTGCACATGGGTATCCTTATTATCAGATTTGAGATGCCATATAATATATGGTGTGACGGATGTGGTAATCATATAGGAATGGGTGTTCGTTACAATGCAGAGAAAAAGAAGATTGGAATGTATTATAGCACACCTTTATATCAGTTTCGTATGAAATGTCACCTTTGTGATAATCACTTTGAGATAAAAACTGATCCAGCGGTAAAATATTTTTATTATATATCACTATATTGTCATTTGCATAGAGTCTAATCAACACATTTTGTTATGTAGAATTTAGACTATGTGATAGTTAGTGGCGCAAGACGACAAGAAAATAGATGGGACCCTAAAGAGAATGAACAAATTGTACCGGAAACTAAAGAAGTGTCATGCAGACTTTATGATGATGCAATGTATAAATTGGAACATGGTATAGAAGATAAAAAAATAGCAAAATCACGTGATTCTTCCTTAGAAAGTGCAATAGCACTTAATGAAGCTACGTGGAAAGATGATTACACTTCAAACTGTGCATTACGTTCTGCATTTAGAGTATGTTATATGCACTAATTGTTTAATGTAATCTCATAAGTTACAATATCCATGTTATACAAATTATTTATTAAAAAATATGCTGTTTTCTAGACAAGGAAAAAAGAGTTACAGAAAAAACAAGGTGTTGATCATATGTTACTTAAAAAAAATGGATTAAATATAGATTTGGTGAATGAACATGAAGATGATATAAAGTTGGCAAAACTACTGATGCATAAAAAGGGTATGGTTATTTAAATAATATATCTCTTTTGATGATTTATTTTGATGATAATATTTGTTTTACATGTTACAGATGGTAAAAGAAAATCTCATCCTTTAAAACGTCTGGTTTCTATTGTACGTTCCAAAGATAAGTTAAAAAAAGTATCGCAATCTGTTGTGAACAGTGATAAAAAACATAAAAATGAAACACCAAAACTTCCAGAGTTAAAACCGCAACCTTCAACATCAAGCACAATGACCAGTACATTAAATACATCACTAGTTACTTATGATAGTTCTGATACAGACAATGATTCATAGTATTTTTTTTTTAACTAATGGAATCTGTAATATATTGTAAATTATATGTTTAACCAATACAATTTGTACTATTTTGTTAACCATGTGTAATATATCAGATTATTATATTATGACAAATTCCATTTATGTAAGGAAAAAAGACCACTTTTTATACTTTAATAATGTTTTATTAGTATAGTATATATTCAAAATTATTTTACAGTTTTTAATAATTCTGAGCATATTCTGAATTTAAGAATTTTTTACATATTTATTATAATTTCTATTTATATGACTCAAAACTATTTTATCTTTATACAATCTCTTAAAATTTTAATTTATGCATCAATGAGAGGCTGCTGTTCCACAACTGCAGTAGTTGCAGAAACCAATCTTTTTTTAACTACATGAATCTTTTTATTTGAAAGACAAATAACGTAGCAATGGTCTGGGTATGTTATGGATATCTTGTCGAAGGCATCATTGCTGGGAAATCCCTTAGGATCAATTTTATTTGTCAGTGTGACTAAGCCTACAATAATATTTGCAATCCTTTCATCATTTTCTAATTCGCCTCCAGACTAGAATAATAAAGTGTCATTTAGAACATTAATTATCATGTCCTTTTTCTAATATATTCTATTAACAAAATAATTACCGTTATTACTGCTCCATCCTCCTTTAAAACCAAGTATCCAATTTGATCTGGTATACGTTCCAGCAACAGCATGATTATATCTTTAATTGTGAAAGTCACAAGTAAGATGTTTTGAAATATAGAATTTTTAAAAAATTGCGTAAATTCTAACCTTTTTGAAGCTTGTAACAGTGAATACGTATACCGTACTGATGATTACGAATTTAAATCAAATTAACGAAGGACTAAAGAAATGAAATGATTCTTGCGTGGTTTATGCTTTAATTTCACTGAAACTAAAACAAAACCAACTGTCGAGCTGTCACAACAATGAACTTATCTCTTTGTATAAGAACACTGACGATTCGTTCAAGTCGGTAATGTAGAATTCCTCAGACGAAATGAACATGTCATACAAGTCACAAAGATCAATTTCATTTTGAACAAATTATTAAGAAAAGGTAAAGAGATATTACTATATATTTTCTTTTCAACTTAATGAACGTACATTTTTCCATAAAAGAAGACATACAATGTTCATCAAAGTTTTATATTGCTCATAACTTCTTACCATGTTTGAATGCTTTACTTGCGCATATAGTTCATTTTATTTATAATATTACATTTAATAATAATGCATTAAGTTAAAGCCAGAATAATTACTACTTAAACATTTATATAATATTACACTGACAGAACAGAAATTAATGTCTTCCTCACTACTTAATTTTTCATCAATACTAAAATTCATTGCTAAAAACTTGAAAGTAATAATACAAATGTAAGCTAAAATTTGATGACAGAACTGCACAATCTAATTTATTAAAACATAATGTCATTCGTTAACAACATGGTCATATCATTAAGAAAAATCTGTCAACAACATATAATAAAATACAATCTTGCAAAAATGTTCACGCAGATCTGGAAGTGAACCGACGTGAATGTTAGGAGGTCGCCTGTCCAAGGGTTAATGCTAGAGATTAGAAAATTTCATCCGTAGCGAAGGGATTGCGCAAGGCCGCTATCAGCAAGGGTAACGCGTGCGCAGTGCCCTCTCAGTGGTTCTCTGCATCAGTTTCTCCGCGGTATCAACTACGCAGTCATTCGTTGCGCGACTTTCGAGCCGCGCTTATTGTTGGTCTCTATCTGTTGCGACACGTTCAGCCGTGTACGCACGCGAGTTTGAATTGGGACCACGTGGTTTCCGGTACAGGAATAATCGTTCCAACATCGAAACACATTAATCACTCGGCTGATTTTCCTTGCCCTCTAAATTACGCGGGTCAGTAAATTAGATTTCGGTACATGTGGTACCTTAAGTGGCCGATTATGAACGCGGTTTGAACAGAACGTTTATTCTCAGATATATCTGTGATCGATGTGGCGTCCGGCGTGGTAAACACAGTCTTCAGAGCAGATTGGCTGCTCGGCTGTGCAACTTGACGCATACAAGATGTTACTTCCTGTCGCTATGGTAACGCCGCGCGGGTAACCGGATACTTCTCCCTTGTTCGAATTCGCGCGATGTCGTTCGCCGCGACCATGTTCCCGCGACGGTTTCGTTAACAGCCGCGTCTCCCGTGAAACGAAACGGCCGCGAGATTTCTGTCGACGGTGCGGTTTTCGCGACGAACGTTGTTTTCAGTGCGCGAAACGTATCGAGTTTCCGAGGGAAGTGCGAAATGTGACTGGATCCACGTTCTTGCTGAGCTGTCATAGGCGATTCAGCCTGGCGGAGTGACACACGCCACGCTGCTATGTCCAGAAGGAAACAAGCGAAGCCACGATCCCTCAAACGTGAGTAACCATTCTTTCCTTCACTTTTTCACATAACCTTCGCGTTAGTTAACCTCTACTACCATTAACACATTCAGTGTCACGCGGGTCACCGATGACCCAACCAAATTGAATTACTATAGCTCGCTTGATTAAACGATTATCTGAAAACATTGCTATATCATAAATAATGCTACTTAGCGCGGTGACATTGAACTAGATGAATAATTCAATATTATATTCTTTCCATTTTGTGTATTTCGCTCTATGAAACCGTGCGCACTCAACGTGTTAAGTATTAAGTCACGAGTTAACAATGTAGGTATCGCTGTAAGTCTGTTATATTTAGGTTAGCATATATTAATTGCTAGTGGTTTGTAATATTTGTTATTTGCACTTTCTATTTTGGCTAAAAATTCTCATATAAATGTAAGAAAGAGATTTTAATAATATATTGAAAATATAGTAAAGCAACAATATTGGTGATACAAACTATCTTGGCGTTTCGTTTTGGCGCGCAGTTAGACGGTCGACCGAGTGTTGTATTTCGATGACAGACAATCAAAATGATCGCGTCATCGAAATAGGACCACTGGCTGTTAGCGAATTATGTCTGATCCGAGAATCAGTGGCGCGATTTATTACGACGTGTCACGTCCAAAATTCTTTCGCGTCACGCAGCTGCCGTGTGTTTGCTTTACACGCTAGTGTTTATGAATTCATCGCTACACACGGCCGCTGCGGCACGTGCTACTCGAATGTCCTTATCGGGTCCTTGAGATCCATGTTACTAAAAAGTGTATCGTGGAAAACGTTGTTTTCAAAAACGAAATACGACTTTTCTGGAGGAATAAGACGATGATGTTGTTTGTAAACGAATTGAAAGTTCAATGCAAATCACGGGTCACGTGGTGCGCTCGATCCACTGCGAAAGATGTCGCTGCGAAGGGATACGAATTTAGTTTTATTCAACCCTTTGTCTCGTGATTTATTGAAATTACTGTTTTTCACACTAGAACTAGTGAAACAGTTCAAACGACTGGTTTCGGTTTGTTTGTTTCACGATTATTGATAAATTAAAGGCTTCATAAAGATTACATGTCGATCGTATTAAATGCTCGGTAGATCTAGTGTTAATAATTAATTATAAGTACAGATTTACCAGTCATTGCAGATGTATATTTATTTCAACTAAATGACAACCTTCTGTTGATGAAGATTTTGTAGAGTAACAAACACTGCTTTCACAGAGAGCTGCATTATATATCGAACTAGTAAATAATAGAAAAAGGAAAACTATTTGCTCATCTGTTATTCTATTTAAATAACTCGTTTCTAACTTTGATTCTAAATATGGAAGCCTGATGTCCTTGATACAACGGCATTCGCCTTCAAAGAGTTAATAATAATATTTAAGTAATGATTACTATGTTTCTACAATGCTCCCAAAAATCTCGGGCAATAAATAAAATTGTTGCACAAAATGTTCCTACGCCGAGGTGCGCCACAGATAGTGAAGTATTCAGCAAAATGTTTTAACAAATATGGTTCCCTTATAAATATTTTCCAGTTTGAAAAGCCCAGACTTCTGTTAACATGTTCCGTGCCACATGTACCATATATGGTACACGCCAATTTCTGTAAGAAAGTATTACTAAGGGACACATGGTCAAGAGCAGCGGTATACGTTGCAAAGCAGCGAGAACGTAAAGAAACAATATCGAAATGTATAAAAATTACCAAAAACTTGAATACAACTTAATATTTTATTTAAAAGAATCAATACAATTAGTAAGCAAAACATAACCGAAATTTCCGTGGCACGGAACGTGTTAAAAAGTAACGACTCGAACGCACCCTCCCTAAGAAGGCACCACGTGGTGTCTCAGCCGACTAACCGGCGATGCATAAATCGCGTTTCACCCCCGCCCTTCGGAATATTTAAAGCTTCTCGTTCGATTGGTCGCTGCGAGGGGTACACAGGTGTCCATGTAAAAAACAGCAGCACAAGGGTGGGATCGCAAGGAAGAAAAAGGTGACACCGTTGCGCTGGAATAGGGTGGCGAGGGTGTAGGCGCTGGTTTGCTTCCCAGAGGCGATGATCCGAAAATGCGTGTTTCGGGATAATCCGGGTAACGAGGGAGACAGGGGAACAGTTCGTGGAAGCAAGAAGAAGATAATAGATCCAGATGATTGGGGGCAATGGAGATAGCAACGTGCTATTAGGGGATGACTCGATTTCTAGCGTTTTTGTCTATAGTTTTGGTTGGTTACTTATAGCTCTATCGACGAACAAGAAATTAATATAACCAAATGATCTCGAATTAAAGAGTCATGACGATAAGCTAAAAATTGACGAATTCGATCAGCATAGTCATGAATTGATGATCCTCAGCCTAGCCACCAAGGTGGTCGGTGATTAGTGCCAAACCTGCAATTCCAAAGGAGCAATCGAAGTTTAGACTGCAAACAGTCTACCGTTCGACAAGAGTACACCCGAAAATTTGTCATTACCCGTCCTATCGAGTACCGTCATCTTTACCCGCGTCCGTACATTGCTGCCAGTTCCCACTTTCCGCGGAAAAGACTCGCGAGCCGATTAAGATTCCCCGATAAACGAAGCTCGACGCGAGCGTGGCATGCGAAATTTATACAGTTATTTCTCTCACTGTCGATAAAACGGATTGCGTGGGGGGAGGAAGCGGAAGGAACGATAGGGGAGCGAAAGGGACGACTGGAAGGGATAGAGGGCCAGAGAGTGAAAGGCTCGCGAAGGGAAATAGCGAGAGGAGCCCGTGTAGAGTGGCTGCCGCCGCGGTAGATGGAGAGAAACGGGACGGAGAGAGAAAGATGAAAAGAGGGAGACAGAGTCAGTAGTCAGCCAGGATGGAATTAGGTGGAAACCCGCGGGACCGGTGCCTCTCCCCACGGAATTCCCGGCCTCTGTAATCACCAGTTCTCCTATCCTATCCAATTCTGGTCGCGCTGCTGCGCTCCCTTCCTATCTCGCTTTTACTATTTTCTCACTTGCTTCATCCCGCTGGCCTTTCCCACCTGTTTCTTTTATTTCAACCTCCCCGGCCTCGTTGCCCCCTCAGCCACCACCTCCATCACCCACCCACCGTCTTCGTCTAACGTTCCGCCTCGTCTGCGGCGGGTGTCGTCCTTGTGCCCGCTGTTATTTCCTCTTCTTCCTGTTTCCTTCTCGTCGCGGGACCGACGCTGTGCCGTCTCGCACGCGCCTCCGGTCCGCCCAAGAGTAATCGTCAGGCACTCGGTGTTCTTAAGGTGTTTCTGCCACGACTGAAATGGGTGCGTTGATCATTCGCTCGTGACTATTCCAGCGACGAACCGAAGACGAACCATTTGCCGCGCGTTTTCCGGTGGACGCGAGCAGGAATCGCGAGTACGAAATTCGATGTTCTGACGGTTCGGACAGGTGGACGTGTATGCTGTCGCGGAAGGGTTCTTTAACACGTTGAATGTCATGGGGGTCATCGGTGACCCCCAACTGAATCGGATTACTATAGTTCATTCAATTAAACGTTGATTATATGAAAAGATTTTTATATTATAAGTAATGCTGCCTAATACGGTGACATTCAGCTAGATGGACATGCAATAATAATAATGCAATTCAGTCAAATGATTTAATATTATATTTTTTCGATTTGGGTATTTTGCTCTATGAAATCGTGCGGCATTCAACTTGTTAATTTTCGGAAGAGCGGAAGGCACCTGTTCAGGAAGGCGGTAGATGATTTTTTGCAACTGGTCGCGCATGAATGCAACGAGTACAGTGAATATTGGATAATTGTAATACTCGACGGGACCGGAGGTTGCAATTATGAAGAGGTAGAATTGAATTCACCCCGAGAAACGAAAATTTTAGTATGATGGATGTAGAAAAGGACAACGCGAGTAAAGGGAGAGGAAAGATTGAATGTCGGGGAGATCGGAAATGTAGAAGGTTCGCGATGAGCTTGAGACCTTTAACTCGAAAATCAAACTTTTTTATTTTTGTATGAATGAAACTTTCACCGTCATGACTGTTATGTTTTCCTGATTAAAATGACACCAAACGCGATAGAATTATATAATTTCTATAATAAGCGATTGAAGTTTCGGATATAGAAAAGGACTGCGAATAAGAAAGAAATAAACGTTGAAATCGTCGAGTTGGAATAATTGGATCATGTTACATTCTTTAATCGGCCGTCGAGCGCTATGGTGTATTAAAAGGAACCTGGTAAGGATATGGGGATGATGATGTTGCAATTATTCAATGTTCACTGTATTGTTTTCAGTTGAAGGATTTGAGTTTAAAGGATCCTAGAAAGAGAGTGCGCCGATTCTTTAACGATTGAGGATATCTAGAAGTACCGTTTGTAATTTCTATTGTTGTCATTTAATTAATCGTGATCGATCAACGATTAAACAATTGGCGAAAGACTGGGACGCTGGATCCCAAGACAATGGCGCAATGTAAATTTCCAGCTTACGCTTTTAATCCCTTTAACCGCGTCTCCCCTAAAACTTAATCCGCTATTAGTTTTTGCAGTGACAGCCCTAATTCCTGCCCGGTGGTTATAGTGATTATAATGCAACTTCTAACTAGGATTAAGTTGGCGGCTGGTCGTTAAATTATTATCCGAGGCGTGCCGCGAAGGACGGTCGAAAAGTGAACGGTCCCCGCGCGAGAGAACGAGAATTCGAATATTCTTTGTTCCACGGTTTTAATTTCGATATCGAAACAAACGTACACGATTTATTGGACTCGCTATCGAGGCATAAAAGAGAGGGACAATTCGAAAATAATGGAATTTTCGAGCCGGAAAGTATTGTCCCAATGGAAACGATTTATTCCTCGGGAGAACGAAAGTCAAGCAGGAATTCTTCGGACAAAACCGCGAATAATCGTCCATGCGTTAATTAGAAGATTATTATTATGCATTCGCCCGGCACGCGCAAATTACAATCACGACCCTGAAGCATAATGTGCAGTGATTCTGGCCGTTGCGGCTAGCTTTACGTTTATACGATCAGCGACCCGCGAATATTCCAATATATTATCGAATATTAACATCCAATATTAACACGAACTCCGAAGATCGTTAAAAAATTCCCGCTTAATTATTTCCCTGTAACCTCAGCGGGGAGATATTAAATATATCAGTTTCACCGATGCGTAATTCGCTATTTTTTCCATTGATTGCCAATATGAGATTAATTCGAAGCATCTGTTTCGTGTTTTGCTACAAAGTAGCATTCAGTATTCCGTTTGTACAAATACAAACAAATTTTCTTCACCTATTCATTTTCATATAAGGAATCATCTTTTTTCCTTTACACTGTTATCAAATATAACCGCATAGATAAATTCCGCACAAATTTACACGTTCGTTTCAATGTAGAGACGGAAGAAGTCAAAAGTCGATCGATCGAACGATCAAATATTTTCTCGAGGATAAAACGTGGGAGAGTCGAGCGCGAAGAATTACCCCTAAACTCGTATTATCGGCGCAAACCCGCGGAATGGTCGTTTCACCGGGACGCGATTATTCGGCGGTACGAGTGACGAGCAGAAGTAGCCCGAAAGCCGGCAGCGCAAACAGATGGGGGCCCCTCCATTAACGCAATTACGAACGGTTCCGATGTACCTACGGATCGTCCACGTTATGACGGGGCATTGGAATCCATTAATACAGCTTCGGTTGCGCCCAGGTTCATTATCGTGCATTAATTAGCGACACCGTATATCACCTACGCTCTCGCAATGCTATCGGGCCGGGCTTGCTATTTCGTGGCTAACCGCGTGTACGTGATGCTGCGAGCGCGGTGTGCGCCGCTGGGCTGCCGGTGGTGGTTGTCCGTTGATCCGATCGAACGACAGCGAATTGCTTTCGCCGGAAACGCGCGCGATTTCTGTGCCCCGCTCCTTCGACAACGAATTTATGCGCGCCCGAATTTATGCGTTATCCCATCTGGACAGCGCGACCGATCAAACGATTCCTCGTTTTCGTCGCGAACGCGCCGCTGATGGATGTACAGTAGTGTCTCGATAATAGACGCGTTTTTGCCCGGATAGTAGACGCATTTTTCATCGTATAACACGCGACGACAATATCGAATGCCAGCGATCTGCGAGCGATCAAACGATTCTCCGTTTTCGTCGTCAGCGCGTCGCTGATGGATTCATAGTAGTGCCTCGATAATAGACACAGTTATTCCCATCGTTTCGTCGTTGTATAAGACGCAAAAACCGCGTCAAATGATAATAATCTTGCTTTTGCTCCACGAAAACTTATAGTTTTACACTTTCGCTGATCGTAGCATACGTCGACTATCGAGGCACTTCTGTACACGCGTTCTTCCGTGTACGGCAGCGTGGCAGGCGAAAGAATTTACGAGAAGAATTACTTCGACCTAGAAACCTGACCCGACGCGCGTTGTAAAATGCGCAGAACTGTAATGGTCGCTCGGCTAGAACGGTAATACCGTTCTCCAGATGTCTGTCGCGGTCCGTCTGTTTCTACTTACGACGGGGCGAGTTCGGAATGGCTTCGCGATAAACCACTCGTTCCGCCGGCGTGCAATTAACGTGGACGAGCCGTGGGATAGAAATTGAAATTAATTGGGAACCATTTTGCGGAGTGGCGGTAGCGTTAATTACTCTGGGGGTGGCGATTCTTCGCTTCGAACGTACAATTGGGGTTTTCTTCCTGAATGATACAAATCAAAGAGTTTAATCGTTTACACGACAAAAGGTACACAGTTCTCCGATTTTCTGGTATCTCAAGATTCTACTTAAAACATTTAACTTTCTTCGTTAACCCTTTGTAGACTTACATTTCTAGAATGAAGAGTCTCCTCAAAAAATATGTAGGATCTTGTTCGGTTGAGAACTGCGCGAAGATTCTTCGAATTGTCTTGCACTTTAAACGCGTCGAAGCGGTGAATGGCGGAGCTGCACAGGTCCGCTGAAAGTTTCTCTACGCGCGAACACCATGAATCAACGTACCGTCGAGTGAATGAGTCGAGGGTTCGCCGCTGCGATATGTCGACGGTAACGCGTTATTGCGAGGACATGGAAGGCAGATGAGTCGGAGGAGGAAGAAAGAAAGGGAGACAGAGAGAGAGAGAGAGAGAGAAAGAGAGAGAGAGAGTGAGTGAGTGAGTGAGCAGTCTCTCGAGCACGTTCTCGCCCAGAGCGTAGCTCGTCGCAAAAGGAACGCCTAAGAAACGTACAAGCGGAGATAAAGTGGGCGGCGTTCGGGACGTTTGAGACTGTTTTAAAAGTGCCCGGCATGCGGAAGGCTGCGTAGCTACCCCCCAGGAAGGCGCGGCGGCGGGGGACAAGGCGAGAGAGTCGGCGAGAGATGGTCTCTCTCGGCGAGACATTCCCGGGATGCGGTATTCCTTTGAGGCGAGGCCACGCGTTGACGTTCGCCGGCTCGTCGTCCCTTTTGCGGCGAATTGTGCGTCTCGCCTGCCACACGAGAATCGCAATCGTCCCGGCTACCTTTTGTACTCGCGTGTCGCGTGCACCAGTTGCGTCCGCTTGACCCCCGTCCCGTTCCCCCGTGTACTTTGTTGCGAGCCTCGCATTGCGATAAAAAGGTCAGCCCGGAGACGTGCTCGTCGCTCCTGTCTTCACCGGAGGGTGTAGTCGATTTTGGGAATGGCTAATGTCGTCCCTCTCACCTCTACGAAATCCTTCGATCTGTCGACGTCTCGAACGAATCAGCAAAGACTGTCTAAGATGAACGAGGCTGAACAGAGTTATCTCTTAATATCAATATTCAAGCCTACCGGCTGAAGAGCTTCTCTAGATGAAGCCCGAGAATAATAGAAGCAACTAGTTCCTCGTTCTCCAAACGAAGATGTCATCCTCTGCTTCAAGCTTTCTAGGGTATCCCCTATTACCCGGGCACCGCAAGATCCAGCGCCCAAAACTCGCGACGAATCTCAAGGCAAGGACAATTCGCTCACATCGACTCGGTATCCTTGGATGATCCCCGGCGGTCGGTCCATCGATCGATAAAAGAAATACTCGGACGGGAACGGTGGCACCAAAGTTATCCGCAATATCCCGGGTGTGCTCCAGGTACCGTGTCGGAGCCAGAGGGTATTCGTCGGCGGATGCTCCGGGTCCCGCGGGAGTCTGAGCCCGCGTCAGAGCTGGCCGGGCGGAGGGCGGGGGATAGGATCCCTCGGGAATCAGCTCTCGACTTCCCTTGTAGCAGCCACCCAGCAGCAGCAGCAGCAGCAGCAGTCACCGCAGCAGAGCAGCCCTTCCCAATGGCTGCTCTCTCGCTCGCTGGCTGGCTCTCTGCTGTCTGGCTGCCTGTCACGAGTCCAAGACGTACGGCGGCGGCTGCAACCGGGGAGCAGAGATAGCAGTCGGTCCGGATAACCCGCAGGGCGCTCCTTTATTCACGGCGTATCGATTAATGACTCGAAACCCTGCCTGCCAGCCAGCCAAGCTTCTAACCGCGCTCCGCCAGCCTGCGGGATCGACGTCTCCGAGTCTCCCGCGACCCGCCGCGATCCCCCCGAGATATCGTTAGCGAGATTATCGTAACCGGTAATCGGGACTAGTAGCCGTTCCCTCTTCCTTCGAGGCATCGTAACGAGTTGACCCTAGCAGGACACAAGCTCACGGGCTTCAACCATCCGCTCGCTAGCTGGAAAGTGTCTCTCGGCTCGCTTTCATTTGTCCTTTAGCTACCTGGTCACTTCGTTTCGCTCGTGGTTGCTCGTTTTATGGACACTACTCACGAAAGATACAATCGATTGAACTATACACTTCAAAGATCCCCCACATTCTTCAAGTAAGAAACCGTTGCGTATAGAGAAGGAGAAAAGATTCGACGCGTTCCACGTTTCGAAACGCCGCGCCGCGGGATCCAGCGAGATCCTCACGGCGGAGGGTTTAGCCCCAATATGCAGTTATCGTCCTGGCGCATATAGATTGGCTTATAATAATACGTCTCTTCTGTATTAACTTAGAAACGTGTTTCGCAGTGTTCTTTCCCGCAGCGGGCTAGCCTAGATTCTAGAAAATACGAACTTTCCGAAGCATGCATTCCCCGTAACGATATCGCTCGAAGTCTTCCCTGTTCCGTAAACCGACGCGACGATTTCGAATTAAAACGGAGAGAAGGAATCATCTTTCCTTGAAATTCCATTCTCTTCTTGTTCCCCGGAGCCAGCTGGAGCAGCATTTTCCAGCGAGCAGTTCTCCGGCCGATGGTGGCTCGGTTTTACAGTCCACCTACGTCACGCGCCGTTACGAATGTATCTGGAAGCGTTATCGAAAGTACAACGTACGGGGTTAAGCCGCAATATGCAGTTATCCCCGGGACGAGGGTGCACGTGGGTCATAATAATACATCCGTTTAACGTTGCCCGGGACTGGAGGCGGGCCCCGAGATTGCTCGAGCTGTATTTTCGAGAGCTTACACCGGCGTCTTTGTCCCGGTCGTCGGGCGGGCTGGAACGGTTCCGCGCGCGCCTACGCCAGACAGGACCCGTATTACGTTGCCTTCTTACGCTCATATCGTACATAAACACAGGTGCACGGCCGCATAAAGCTACCGCCCACCCCACGGGCCAGGCCCGCGCCGAGATGATAGCCAATCCCCTTACCTTTACGATTATTGTCCGACCGGGCTATTCCCGGCCTCACCGCCGAATTGTTTACAGTATTTACGATAGATCGAGTCCCAACGCGCCGCGGGACGCATACGAACCGAGCGATCGCTCGCCAGAATTCCGCGATGCTGCGACGTTAGCCCTATTGAGATTGGATCTTGCCTTTCGATTCGGTTGTAGGTATTAACGCGTTGATTGTCACCGCGATCACCGGTGATTGGCATTTCCGAATTGCCTCGAGGTAATTAAATTATGTAAGACGATTGATATTGGAGACAAATGTTTGGCAACTCGAGCAATCGGATGATAGAGTAATGGTACAATTGAACATTTGCACTTGGGGGATTGATAGTCAGTTGATTCGACGTAGCAACATTAGAGAGTTTGATATTTAATAGTAGTAACTTTATAGTTTAACCTTTTGCACTCCGAGTCATTTTTTATATGACGTCTCAGCAACTCCGAGTCGTTTCTTTGGGCTAGCAGCTACTCCGAGAGTATTTACAGTGGTGCGAGATGGCGCAATTATGTAACAAATATAACAATAGGAGAAACCATTTATAGAAAATAAAATTGTTTCTAGACGCCGCCGCGCTGAGTCGCCGTAACGGCTATAACGAAGTGCAAAGGATTAATTTATGTTGGACTTATTCTTTAAGTTCATTCTAAGAAGTGTCTAGGTTTGATTGGAAAACAATGAACGTTTCTAGTGAGAAACTTCCAAGTGCGAAGGATTAGTCCTTCAGTGTTCCGAAAGGGAGTCCAAAACTCCTTGAAGAAGTTTCTGGGATACGGTGTTTAGGGTATAGAAGGGACTATGCTCCGTCAGGTTGACGAAAGAATTTCTTGGAGGGCGCGAGAGACAGCCGTCCGGATAGGGGAGGGAAATTCTGCGGCAATTAGCGGGACAAGGTAGAACCACGACGGAAAACTGCTCGCCGGCAGGAGTTCTCGATGATGGATGAACCATTAACCGTTGATATCTTTGGCGGCGGGGCGCGCTCGTCGCTCGACAGAAGCCCTGACAGCTGACAGGGCGGAGGGTGCGAAGGTTCAATCGAAGGGCGGTTGCCAGCGGTGCCTTGGCTGATGTCTTCTGGAATATTTAAGACCGGCTTCCATTCCCTCGCTCCTACGATGCGCTCGTTGTTTCTCGTCAGCGGGCTAATGCTCCCGCCGTCTATGGGAGGACGGTTTCAGCTGGCTCTCCCCGAGGCTTTCCAATAAAGTCGATGGTCGTAGGAATTTTCTGGGAGAGCTTCATCAAACTTTCGCGATTATCAACCCCGTGATGCTGATTTGTCTTATCTGCGAAGACTCTTTCGCGCTTTAACATCTTGGGGATTGGCTGCTGTCTCGGTAGTTATCTCTATTGTCAGTGATCTCTGCTTAAACTTCGATATCTTGATAATTGGCTAGTGTCACGGTAGTTACTTCTACTAATTTCTAAGCTTCATATCCTAGAGATCAACTACAGTTTCAGTAGCCACTTTTAGTCGTTTCTATGGTTCAATATCTGAGAGCCTGGCTGGTGCCTCGGTAATCATCTCTAGTGTCAATAACCTCCACTTAAACTTCGACATATTGATGATTAGCTAGTGTCTTAGTAGTTACTTCTAGTCACTTCTAAGTTTCAGTATCTTTGAGACTAGTGTCTCAGTAATCATCTCTAGCGTCAGTAGTCTGTACTTATCCTTCAACATCTTGATGATTGGATAGTGTCTCAGTACTTACCCCTACTAATTCCTAAACTTCAGTATCTTAAAAACTACCTAATGTCTCAGTAATCATCTCTAGTGTCAATAGTCTCCACTTAAAATCGCCCCAGTCACAAACGAGAACGCCATATTCCATGCAGCCAATTACCATTAATCACCTTTCATTTTCCCGAACCTGCATTCTTCGATTCCGTTTCGACGGACATTGAAAATCGACCGATCACGTATCACGCAGAAGTTACCCGTTAAAGGGGTCGATTGGAACGCGTATATCGGGTCGTGGCGCTCGACCCGGATCGCGCGGCGCGAGCTACCACCCCGGTGAAGGACCGGGGCCGTTCGTTGTTGTATATCATCAAACGCGAAACGACGAGCCGTGTTTTCGGAATGAAATATACCCGCGGAGCGCACTGACGTGGCTGCCGTATACCAGAGCCATCCGTTTGTCACGCGGGACCACAAAATTAAACTTAAAAAATTACACCCCTGTCCACGTGGCCAACAGGTCGTTTGTTATTTTCCATTCACCCGCCTCCCGACCGTCGCCGTTCCTCTTCGCCGCTCTTCGTCCCTTCCGAATCGTCGCCTCTCTCCCTCTCCCACCCTTCCGCCGCAGTACCAGGCAACGAACTTGCCACTCCGGCCGATTGCCAGCGTTTCCGAAGGTGTCGAATGCGGATTTTTTTTGTGAAACCCGACCGCCCTCAGCTTTTACCTAAACGAGATCGTTCGTCAACCCCTGGCGACTGATTAACCCATTCGCGCGCTGGCCGCACGATCTAACCGGCTCTAACCGGCTCGCACCGTTTCACTAGTTTTTGACGCTGTAGCGCGATCAAACGCGATCCTTCACCGCTGATAGAATCAACCGGCCGGTTCTACGGGAATAAATAAAGAACGTAGAATTGAATCGATCGATTCGAAGCAATGCTCTTTGCAAAGAGCTTTCTTTTCGTGCCCGATCATAACGCACAGTTTCTACTTACAATTGAGTCCCTCAGACGCCAATGCGGTTGAGTCGATTTCTTTATATTTTCTGATTTTTCTAAATTTTAATGGAACGAATAATATTCTCTTTAGTTATTAAGGGATTTACTCGTTTCTTCGTTCTTCCTAAGCCAGAAAGCTGTTTTTATAGCTTCTGAATGTGTTAATCATTTCAGAAGCTAACACATTAATTTTCGCAATTTTTCTTTTCTAGACTTAACCGCATTGTCTGAGCGACTTAATTAGTATAGAAAGTTACGATTGAATCCTAAGAATTTTCATTCTACATACTATAAACAGCAAATGACAAGTGAAACTTGGAATTTTGAACGTGCCGCTGAAACGTTTGAAGAAGCCAGAACCCTAAATTCCAGCTTTCGTTAAGAATTAATAAAGATTTTTGATATAAAGTTTATAATTAGGAATGCAGGATTCAATTTTCAGCGTCAGTGATAAACTGTAAGGTCACTTAACTCCGCAGACCTCGCGGCGCACGTCTTACCTGTACGTTTTAATCGCGTTACTCGAAATCCATATTCATGTCGGCCACGTGGAGCGGGCTTGCGGGCAGCGCCTTGTTTTTGCCTGTTTTTCCGCGCAAATACAGATTTCATTCTTGCCCGGTGATATGCAAATGAGCTGAAATTAATGGTCGGCTGTCTCTCTCTCCGCAGGAGACGAGGAGTGGGAGGACGGGAACGAGCAGAATGTCCTGGAGGTAACCGAGCAGGATAATGGGACAACGGGAATTAAGCGTGAGTGTTACTAAATACTTTCCGCCGTTATCAAATGTTTGCGTAAATCTGCTCGGCCGGGAAACGGCGGCTGGCTTGTTCTCTTTTCGTTCTTGTTTCACCGCGCGCTCCCTGGAAAGTTCACCGGTCTCGACGCGAATAATTTTTACGTTGCAGAGGACGACGAAGAGGAGGAGGAAGAGGAGGAGCTGCAGCGGGCGTTCAGTCGTCATTCCGAGGGTGAGTCGAACGATTAAAAAGTAATTAATTGCCTCGCGTGCTCCGGCTTTTCGTCGCCGACGAATTAGCCGTTACTGATCTTTGACGAGGATGTTCATATCGCGACATTGTGTTGACGAATCGGTAGCTGTTTTCACATTTTTTCGTTTATTTCTTTAAACACGCGAGAAAAACATGTTTGCTTCGACTCAAAGTTAGTCTCTATATTCATAGAATTTTTATTTCTTTAGGAACGACGTGTATATTGTCCCTTCGTGTCGTTGTTCTTCATCAATTATCATTTTTTCTTTTGCTACTTTTCATTAACGAATCATCACTTTTTCCTTTGCTGCTTCTTGGAAATTATAACTTCCTTTCGCTACTCTCCATCGATCACTTCTCAACAAATAAACAACAAGTTAGCTTCTACAATTAGTTCACATTTATAGAGTTCTACATTCTTCAGCAACGACGTCTATATTGTCTTTCCCTTTCGCTGTTTTCCGTCACTTTCTCCTTTGCCACTTTCCATTAACGAATCACCACTTTCCCCTCTGCTACTCCTTACAAATCATCACTCTCCCTTTCACTACTGTCTATCAATCACCTACTTGAAATCAAAAATCTCCCCAAGAAGTATCAAAAAGCTCGAAGCCAGCGGCACGAGCAGTGCGGCAAGCGAAATCCGAAGGAATCGGATAGAAGCTGGGAACTAGGCGTCATCCCTGAAGGGTTAATTCAATACGGTCCCCAAAGAAGCTGCAACAATTACCGATCGACGGCGAACGCTATCGAATCACGGACATTAAGCATCCACCGCAAAAAAGCGATAGAAAAACCGACCTGGGATCCCCGGGATGGTTACGTGCTCAGCATGCGCCCTCCCCGGCGAGCCAGTTAAAAGACCAACAACACGCACTCCGGTCGCATTCAGCACCCCGTTCAGAGATCCACGCTCGCGGATCTCCTTCGCGTTGCACTCGAATGCTCGGGCAACAATGAAGTATTGCTGCCAGGCAACCGTCGTTATGCACGCAACAATGGGCCAAGAATCGAGGGGTGGAGCAGGGGAGGGTGGCGCCGCGTGCAGCCGGCGCATTCTGGTGCATTACTTTTATCAATTCTCGCGGGACGTTGCCTTGCACTATCCGCGACGCAACAATGCGTTCAGACGCGTCGTCATTGTTCGTAGCCGCTCAAGAAGCGCACAGACCCACCTTAGACTCTATGAATATGGGATTCCTTCGTCCCGAAGGGTCCTTCCGGTGTTTCCGCGCGTTCCTTTTCCAGCAATGGCAAACCCAGCCCGGATGACTACGCTCGTTTTCCGAGCGATGACTGGATTTCCGCGAGAGAGAATGAATTCCTCGCACGGACGATCCGCAGATCGGTCTCCCTCGATGTGTACTAGATCCGAGACAATAGTAGGTGTCACTCTTTCCAGTCTTGTTTCGGTTTTTCGTTCTTATACGACGTTGGCACGTGGATCGGGAGTTTCGTGTTTGTAACGCGAAGATTCTGTTACTCGAAGTTTCATCGATTTCGAGTTGGAATAGAAGTTACCCGTGATGATTTCGTTCTTATGCAGTTGAGGGGAGTTTGAACGTACACAATAGAGTGCACGCGATGCGAATGGACATAGAAAATATAAGAACACCGCTGGGTTTCTAATTGTATTTGTAGAGATTTCAAATAATCAAGAAATTCATTGTTGTATCTATCCCTCATGAATCAAATTCAAACACGATTTTACAAAACTCGCGGCTCGACTTTTTTCTGCTGTCTTCCTCTGCGTTTTCGTTATTTCGCGATACTCGTCCATTTCGGTTCGTCGATTTTCAGTCACTGTTTTTAGAGCTCATCTCTCGGTACTGTGGCTGTTAATCGACTAGCGGGTTAAATCGACACTATACATATATTTCACCCTTTGCGGACGAATGTCGACATTTCGGTGAGATGAACCGTTCATATTTGAAAACTAAGTCACAGGCAATTGATTTAATTACTCGGACAGCAAGAGATTATCATGTAGTTCCTGTTATTGCTATTATTTAAGCAATTAATGTATAATTTAGTTTCATCCGTTGAAGGTTTTGTACATTTCAAAGAACCTTCGTCCGCAAAGGGTCAACAACTTCAATTTCCGTGCGATCGAAGTAGTACAGTAATGATTATTAGAAAAGTTATGTGTAAAGCCGCACTTCACCATCCGTCGGTCGCATTGTATTTCACGGGTTGGCTGTTTCCGGTCGGAAGGAATCGCTCCACGCGTCTTGCATAGCGTATGGGGCGGAGAAGAAGTGGCGGGCCGTGGCAATTCCTTTCGGAATGGTAATAGGGGCTCAGGTGGCAAAGGTGATCCGACCCCGCTTATTATGTCGATATATCGCGAGCAAAGTACACGCGGGGAACAATAGTGTCTTAACGATACGGAGGCGGATAGTTTTCCCGATCGTGCGTCATAAAATATCCATTACTCCTCCCCTATCATTCTCTTTTTGTTCCTCTGGTTATATTCCCTTCTCTTTTTTTTTCATTTCCAAACCACCGACAGTTTTTTTCATCGTTCGCTGGGAAACGCTCCGTTCCACGAAAACAAAAATCGAAGGGATTCGCGGCCGAGATACATCACGCCGGTTCTCACCGCTGAGCGTTTCATACACCGATAAACTGGACCGCGGATTTCATGCTCCCGTGACGTTTACGAGTGTAACGAATGCGATGGAATGTAGACACCGTATAGAACGTTTAATAAATGTTACGTTTCATTTGAAATTAGACGAGAAATATGATAGACATTATAGTATAAGAACAGGATCCTTCGCACTCGAAAGTTTTGCATTGGTAATAGTCAATTCGCGATGAGATATAGGCGACATTCTTTGAAATCAGCTAGTGAGAAAACGTAATTAAGAAACAAAGATTAATAGTATGTAAAGCTTAATATTATAAAACTTTGTAATTTCTGTGTATCAAATCAAGGGATGAGAGCTACGTTTCGAGTACAAAGGGCTAGCATTGTTAACTTGTTATTCGAGCTATCAACGCCGGCGGAATAATAGTCAGAATTCGTCCAGCAGGACGGCCTGGAATCCCTAAAAATTGTACAGGACAATGAATCGGATATTAACCGAAAAAATTGTCCGCGTTCGAGCCGCGTAAGCACGCAGTGAATCACGATTAAACGAGTTACATCGGTTCCCGGGGTCGGAATAAACGCCCGGAGCGTGGACATTTTTCGCGAGCGGCTTTATGTATCCCGGAGCATAATATCCTTTGGAAATCGACCGTCCCCGAGAGGGTGCGTCCTTTGCGGGCAGCCGTGCAGTTGCATAATTATGTTGCTGCGTTGCGTTTCAACGGGTGCTTTCTCGGTTGATTGCGGAAGGAGTTTTGATCTCGTCGATAATTGTTTTCACATTTAGCAGCTTAAGTGCCGATGATTGTGTCGTTATACTTTCGAACGTCTGTTGCAACTGAAATTCTTAGTTATAGCAGAATTATAGCAGTGAAATCGATAGTGCGAAACAAGTGAGCAACGTGTCAACACCTGGATTGTGAATTAATTGAATTGACTGATTAGTATTTGCTTAGATGAAAATTTGATAGATGAATAGGTAGATACATAGATGGTTATATAGATGGCTACATAGATACATAGATACATAGATACATAGATACATAGATACATATACACATAGACACATAGCCACATAGATTCATAGATACATAGGCACATAGGCACATAGATATATAGATTCATAAACACAGATACCTAACCACATAAATTCACAGACGCATAGACACCTACACGGCCAATTCGATAGACAATAGAAACTACATCCCAATAATTCCAAAGAAACCAAAAACCAAATGAAACAATCGCTATCCAAACCTACCCGTTAGTTCCAGCTTTAATTAAAATTTTCCCCCGGTTCTCCGCAGTATTTGTTAGGTGACCAACGGGAACCCGATTCGCGAAAGATTCGTTCCTCCTTCGCGAGGCGGGTCGCGCTTCCTCGCTCTTCCTCCCCGAGGAGGAAGCGAGGATCCGACTTTTATCCGCTCCACCCTGCGCTGGCCGATTATTATTTCAGGTTACCTTTCGCCAAGTGTACTTGCGCGCGCTTTATACTCGAAGGTAAAACCGGCTTGGAGGAGCTCGGAACGAGGTTGTATCCCCGAGGAGGCCACCGACTCCCGCGGGAGATGCCTCGATGCCTCTTTCTCCCTCCTTCTTCTTCTCCCTCTCTCTTTCTCTCTCCCCCTTTCTCTATCTCCCTCTTTCTTCCTCCTCGTCTCTCCTCCCTTCTCCCTCGGCCTCTCTTTACCTGCTCGCCTGAAAACATCGAGGCTCCTTCGTTTCTTTAATACATGCCCTCCGCCAACGCCGCTCATTACCTCGGAATAAAATGACGGAACGTTAGCGGCTCAGGATTTCCCAGGGACGTTTGTTCACCCTTTTACAACTCGACGACGTTTCCACGAACGTCTGGGAACGTTCGAATTCTCTGCCGAGTTATCTCGTCGCTGGCTTTACCATGAGAATGCTTCTGACACAAGGAATACAGGACGTTTCGAAAATCCTGATGCAACTGGAACGTCGCTTGTAGAATTACATTCACTGCCACGTTGTCCCGTTTTTTTTTCGGGGAGCTTCTTGTCGCTTATCGAGTTCCGGGGTGATGTATACTTTTAGGGACGGCACCGGGGATATGGAAGAGACCGGACGTAAAAAAGATAGCTTTTCGTTTTTTCGTGGAACAGGAAACTTTCCTTTTGTTGGTCGGACTTGTGCAGATCGATGGTAGTTTTCATAAAGCTGAACGGCAGGGAGGGAAGCAAGTTTTGATGTATCTGCAGAAGTACGGAGGTGTTTTTCCAAAAATTTCCTATTCATTTGCAATGCGTATCCTCTTCAGCTGTTGGAGTTACGGAGCTTTTCCAGGCTTACAACCAATCTCCTGAAACAATCTCCTATTAATGCTAATACCATCTCCTTGCATCTGAAAGTATAAAGTTATCAAATTTTGTCTCCCTTCTCTCTCGCTACTACCTACATCCCGAATATTTCCAGTTTTCGTTCGCACAGAACATATCGATCGTACTTGCCGCACGGTGCCTTTCATCTGTCCAAATTGCATTACACGAATATACTTCCGCGGGAACCTTGTAAAAAGCATCTCCCTCCAAACATCCTCGCGAATCTTCGCTTGCCGGCTGCTACGGTCCAAATATCAGCGAAACATCCTCATTATCCTGGGATTTTATATATACATACATCTTTTCCTCATAAATTATTGCCCGCTACGCAGTCACAAATCACGCAACGATACGTCTTGTCGTTAACACCGTTAATCCCAGGGCGTACAGTCCTCTTTGCGACAAACTTCCCCTAACAAACTTTACTACCAATAACTCGCGCGCAAACAAACAAATTTCTCCTACATTGTAACCGGGTGTATATTTCGAAGACAAAAACATCGAGAGTAGCAAAATAATTATTCACTTCTATCTGCATATACTAAGTAACATTGACTTCCATTAAACTCTTCCAAAAGTCTTCATCACGAGTCTCACCGTTATACAGTGCGTTAGTTCGACTGTGATCGACGAGTCGGCTATGGTCAATAAGTACACTAAATTAACCAATAATTAATCCAGGCAAAATTGTATCCAATCGGCTGTGCTGAATCCACTATACTTCCCTTAAACTTCAGTTCAGACTACTGTTAGCTTTAACAAATTCTATTTCCCGTTCCTCTCGCTTCACTCGCCCCATCTCGTGACCCAACAATCCTATTGTCTTCCTTTTCCTACGGTGAACATGAAAAAAGCCTAATTATCCAAGGAGTATCGACGCGATCAGATCCTGTGAGAGGCTCGCGCAGACACGTAGCTGGTTAACGCCTCGCACCTCCAGTCGTAGGGCGTCCTAAGGGGTCGTGGCGCGCTTTGCTGGCTTTTTCCAGCGGAAAAGAGTTGTTGTCGCGGCGAGTCAACCCCGCTGGGTCCCGATTATTCGTGGCAACGCGCCCCGTCCTCTCCGACGGGTTGATCCCCGGCGCCCATCCGTTTCTGTCCCCTTTTCCGTCAGACCGAACGCAGCCAATTAGGAATTAGCGGGGCGCGTGCGTTATCGAGCAACAAAAGCGACCGCGGGGGTGAGGGTGCAGCAGCGGCGGTGGCGGCGGCGGCACCAGTACCAGCAGCCTCCCGTGTCGCCTCGTTTTCAGACAGGTGAATGGGGAAACTGTTGCTTGGAAACGATACATATCCGTATCGAAGAAAAGCCTGAAACTCGGCTCTCCGCGCGCGTCGCGATCGTGTCGCGTCCTCGAACAATCTAATTGTACCCTTTGTCTCGGGGACAGACGCACCGAGCGATTGTGCGACTCGATTCCGAGCCAGCCCGGGTGGTTTGCTCCGGTTTCCGGGTTCCGAGTCGCAGACGGTCTTTCTTTCTTACCCTCGCCCCGGGTAATCGCGCAAAGCGACGTTTATTGTTGCTTCTTTGCGGCCCGACGAGTCGCGATTCAGATTCGAAAGCGTTCTTCTTCCTTGCTGATGTTCCTTTTTTGGGAGTCTCCTCGCGTCGACAGCTTGAGCATCGCGGCGTGCGATCGGTTGACACGTCCACGGTCATCGATGAGGTTTCCGAGTTTCTAAGGTATTAAATTTGCGACGAGCTGGGAAAGCTGGAGGAAAGAGGATAGAAAGCGTTTATTAACCCTTTCGTTTATGATATCGTGTCAGTTGCGACGAAAATTTCGAAGTGAATTTGAGAAATCTACGTGTTATTTATAGTTTTTAAATATAAATTAGATATTAGTTTTCTATCATTGATTTTTCATCTTCCAAGTAAACGTGGACATAGGATAAGCATATAAATTGCGACTTTTAATAATAAATTGTTAACGATAAAGTAGTCGCATCGATCAGAGAAATCAATTGTAGGGAGTCAACACTTTGAATGCTATGGAGGTCACCGGTGACCCCAAACAAATCGAATTACTATAGTCCACTCGATTAAACGACGGATATTTGAAAACAGTTCTAGATTATAAATAATGCTACCTAATACGATCACGTTCAATTAGACGAACGTGCGATAATAATAACGAAATTCAACCAAATGGTTTAATATTACATTTTCTCCATTTCGTGCACTTCGCTCGATGAAATCGTGCGGCATTCAACGTGTTAAAAGTAAGATCGATGGAAATTTAAAGCAGCTTTAAATCTGAGACGTACCAAATGAATTCTGGATATGGCAGTTCTGCACGTGTTAACGCAGTCAACGTGTTAAGGGAGGTTCCGCGAAGTATCCGAAAAGTCGCCGATCTCCTGACGGATTGAAATCTCTGGCATTAAGAAAATGGGGGATCTCGGCTCCCGGGAGAGGCTCGCGGGGTCCTTCGACTCGATGCCGGCCGACGAAAAGGGGCAGGATGCCGGGAGATTATGCGAGAGCTACGCTCGAGGGAAACCGTGTCTCCTCTGTCTGTTAAATAATATTGATAGGCGCCGGTAGTCTGGAAACTCGAGTCTTTCGGTGCGTTGATACTGTATACCTCGATACCTTGCTTACTAAACATTTCTAATAAATAAAGGAACGGTAAACTGAATCCTTTGCACCCGAGAAACAACTCAAAGTCGATTGAACGTGTCAGAGTTACAAACTTAGACATAAATTTTTACACAACGCGACTATATCTGAAGTATCTTAACCCTACTGACTCTCAGTCACTTATGAGAATAAAAGGAACGATTAAAATGTTACTGTTTTTGTTTGTAGGGCGCAATTTTTAAAAGCCCAAAAAACTTTCGGAAATGCAATATGAAATAATCAAAAAAATTTAAGTAAAAAGTAGAAATGTGACTCAAAGTCACATCGTGGTCCGATTAGGGTTAATATCTAATTCCGATTTCAAAACAAATGAATGTGACGGACGTAAAATATCTAAACCCCTTCAGTATTCCAGAAATCAGTCAAAATAACCCATTCCTAATGTCTTCTTTCCGCAATTATTAAGGAAACAGATGTTTCTCTGAGGCATTATCAAAGAAATCGATTCATCAATACGTGAACTGAATTGTAAGTCTACTAAAACCTCGATAGATGCACTCTCGTTTCTACATAGGAATTCGAAAAGCTCGATTGAACTCGGTAAATTCAGTGTTAAACAACCCCCACCCCTCCCAAACGAAGAATCCCCGACCCACCCAACGCCGACCACCGAAACAACCCAATTCCCGCAGACCCATCCAGTACCAGTTAGCCAGGGAACAGGTCACTACCGCGTTTCACCTTGAATCTTCCGATCAGTAGTATCGACCGAGCATGGTCAGCCGGTGGTCGCGCACAGAGCTCGCGATGCCAAAGATTCCCTATTAATAACGTTGCCTGGGAAATTTGACGGAAAGAACTGGATGGAAGGGACGAAGGGGGGTGCCGGGAAGAGGAGAAAAGTCGTGGAAATAGCGAGGGGGAGGATGGAGCGAAGCTTTTCCCGTGGGAAGGTAGAAAGTCCTGTAGCTGGTAGAACCGCGACGTAGGATCCAAGAGGAAGAGGACGCGGAGGTGAAGAGGGCGCCGAGGGATGAGCAGGACGAGGAGGTGGAGGAGGTCTGGGAGGTGGGGAACACGCGAGGGGAGTTGGGCGAGGGTATATTATGGGGAATGCCAGTGGAATCCCGAGGGACCGCGAGAGCAGCCCAGTGCGCATGCGTCGAGCTGATTAGTTCTCCCTCTTCCCTTCTCCTCCCGGCTCTCTCGCGTTCCCGAGTGCTGGCAGCGCCAGAGGAGAGCACGGACTCCCGTGGGATCTGGCCCCGCTGCCTCTTCGCACTTTCCACCCTCTTCCGCCCCTCTTTCACTCTTCCGTCGTTCTCGCTCTCCACCGTTAGCCTAGCCCCGTCCTCCTCGCACGGTACACCTTCGCCGTCTTTCCGTTTCTCTCGATTTCGTTTCGCCTGTATCTCTCTTCCTCGCTCCTTCTTTCGCCCTCTTTTTCTGCCAGCCTCTCTCTATTCCTCATTCGATTTTTCTCCTTCGCGGCTTCCTCGTGCTCGTCCCAGCTCGTCGCGGTTTCCTCCTTTATACGTTCCCACGTATCCCGGTGCGTTGAAACCGCTAATGAAGCCTGTCGGAGGACTCCAGCCCGTTCCAGACGCGCTCCTCGCCTCGTTTCGTCGAGTGTAACCTGTGGAAGAGCCAGGTTTTTTCTGGGTTGCCGGATGTGATTCGGCGCGGATGCGTTTTCGGGTCGGCGTTCTCCTGTCGGAGTTGTCGTCGGCTGATCGCGGCGTTACTGGAGGTTGTCTTTCGACGTTGGAGGGTCGGGGAAGTGTATACACAATTCACGTTCGTTTTCTATCCTCTAACTAGGTGATCCTTCGATGCTAAATACTGTTCTCTAAAGTCTTTCGTTCTACTGATACGCGACGAACGTACAATACTTCATGCTCCATATTACATAATTGAATCATACAATTCACTCTCCACACAATCCTTTTCAGTACCACCTATTCAAAACATCCAGACTCTTACAAGCCAACGAAAGAACCTAGAATCTCAACCAAATCGAATTACTATAATTCATTCGATTAAACGATGATTATATGAAAGCTTCTCTATATTACAAGCAATACCGCTTAATGGCATTCGACAAGGTAAACCTGCAATAATAATAACACAATTCAATTACACAACTTGATGTTACATTAGTTTCATTTTGTATACTTTTCTCGGCAAGATCGTACGGCAGTCAACGTGTTAAACGCAAAGACCACTCGGTTCATCACGTAGCGCCGACCTCGCGAAGCAAAGAAGCGTCTTTCAGAATCGAATGATCCGTCGCGCGTATGAAACACTCGAGGTTTCCAACGGTATCCCAGTACTCCCGTCAAACGCGAGTCGCAAAGATCCCGCGTTAATACGATGCACCCGCCCGCCCCTCCGGTCCATTATCTATCAGCGCGGGGGCCCCGCGAGAGAACATTTCGAGGCACGGAATCGCGGTTGTTCTCGAATGGCTCTTGATCAAGAGCAAGGAAAACGGCTTTAGGTACAATGCCACTTTCTTGGTGCGACTGTACTCGCCGATATAAGGCTGTCCCAGGTGACGAGCTGCCTCGGGCCGTGCCACGGCACTACGTATCCCTTGGGACCGACTCTAGGCATCTCTCTCTCTCTTTCTTGCTCGCTTCGCCTCCGATCCTCCTTGCACTCCTGATCCTCTCGTTCCCAGCACTTGCACGAGGGATCTGTGGGCGAGCACGGACGTAACCGGCACACTCGCGCGTCGATACGAGAGAGAGAGAGAGAGAGAGAGAGAGAGGAGATTCACCTGTGCCGCTTCGGAACGCTTCGAATCGCTGTCAGCCGTGTGTGCGCATCGCTGAAAGAAATTGGAATCTTCTTTAATGACGGAGTCACTTTTTTCCCACGAATCCGTGTTACCATCGAGAGACACGGCCGGGGAATGTTCAGCGTCGATGATCGAAGTGCGCTTCCCAGATGATCATTCGTTGGGGAGATCGGGATATGGATTATTCGCGTTGTTGCTTGGAGCTGGTAGCGCTCGATTCATCGTCAGTTTGAAATTGTTCCTGGTTTCTTTGGAATTTTCAGCTGTTTAGCTGGCGGATCGAGGGCGTTAAGTGGCGGGCTGCGTTTTTCGTGATTGTTTCAGGAGATGGTCTGTTACGACAGGTTGCAAAGCGAAATATGCGTGATATAATGCATTTGGAGCAGCGAAACAATGTTTTCTAGGTATAAGTAACGAATGATCCCAGATTCGAGAGGATCTAGCTGTAATGGATAAATTATTTCCGAATCTTGTAGTCAACACTAAACCATCGGCACTCTTTCTTTCGTAACCAGTCAAATAATTCGCTATGAAATGTAGGTGAACAAGTTAGATGATCAATTGTTTTACAGAAGCAGAAACAAAGGGGAAGACAAAATTTGGAAAACTGTTTCAATAGGACAATATAGGAATTGATATACAGTTAACACTGTCACGGCGGGCACCGATGACAGAAGCTTTCAAATTACAAGAAAATAATTATTTGGAAGATAATTGATTTCGAATACAAATTTTCCGTAACTTAAATACCTAGATAATAGGGTAATATAAGACTTTTCATATAAAAAATTAATAATTCTTGCTTTGTATCTTTATAGAAAGGATAAGTGATACATAAAACAGGATTTTTAAAACCGGTCGTTTGACCTGTTCACGGTACGCCTAGTGTTAATCGTGTAATAGTTTCTATATCGACACTAATAAACACATCACAAATACGCAAATTAACGTACCAGTCAACGTGGGGCCGTTTTAACCTCTTGCCATATGATTTCTTTTTCAACTCTGTTCGATACGACTACTTTGCCATTAGTAATTTATTGGGAAAAGAGAAAAATTGTACGCACATTCTATGTCTGTGATTGCTCTTAAGTATAATAATCGATTACAGAAGAATAATATTTACTTTGAATTCGACTAAATCTAGTAACATTTGTGTTTGTTAAGTGATGTTGAAAATCTTCATCACGAGTTTGACACGTTGTTACAAGGTAAGGGGTTAATACATTGTTACATATTATTATAATAATATTTATTCCTTCGTAATAAAGACGAATGATATTGAAAATAATTATTAATGATTCGGTATTACAGTATTTCTATTTCGCTATTATCTAGTTGCTTATGTTACTAAATATTTTTATTCGACATCAATTTTCTCATTGTAATTGTTTTCGAACACTTTGGAAGCTCCGGTCATTAGTGACCACCGTGGCAGTCAACGTGTTAAGGTGTCACAGAACATCGTCCGACCTTGGTTATCGTGTTCTACTGCAGCCGAGTCCCAGCGCGAGGCGCGTATCTGTTTGATTTAACGCGCGTTTGCGAGCAGCCCACATGTAGATCGAGCCCACGAGGTACTGCGATTCTGTGCTCGTAAAAATTTCACGGGTGTGAAACCGTTCGTTTTGTTTGATCGCGACGCGGGCAGAACGTGTACGTGGTCCCGCAGCTGCGTGAAATCGCGCTCGCGACACAGGCCGCAGGATTACGTCTATGGACGTTTGCGACTGAGGGACACGTAAACGGCACACAGTATCTGCGATCTAGCAGACAGGCGGAATTGTGTCTGGTAGATACGTAGAATGCCACCGTAAATTGGCACGCGAACGTCTGCGAGGATCCACGGCCGTAGAATCGCCTGGAATTACCATAGCGTAATTAATGTACGAACGTACGACGGTATTTATAAGTTTGCACGGACGCGACTCCTCGAGTTTCCGCGGAACACGGCGTGTTTGCAAACTCGTCGCTTCTTCGCGTGAGTTCTGGCATCAACAGGATTGGGAAATGATCTTCGGGTTGAATGTTGCGCGAATTTTATAGCGTGAAATACACCTGACCCTCGATTCACGCGAAAATCCGTTCCACGTGGGTTCGTTTTACGAAAATCGCGTGAATAGAGTCCGTCCGTACAAGGGAAAACGAAATGTTGAAGAGGAAAGCTGGCGCAAGTTTTAGAAATACATATTTATTTCACATAGCTCGACAAAAGAAATAATAATGACATTTTAGATCGCGTAAATTAAGATTGCGCGTAAAAACTACCGCGTAAAAAAGAGGCTCGCGTGAAAAGCCCGCGTAAATCGAGGGTCAGGTGTACGTGGATCGGAATGGTGTACACGTTGATTACCTAAGAATATAGTTACGTTCATTAACACGTTGACTGCCACGGTGGTCACCGATAGTTCCAAATTGCTTGAAAACAATTACAATAAGAATATTGATATTGAACCGAAATATTTAGTAACACCAGAAGCTAGATAATAGTGTAGTATGAGTACCGTAATACCAAAAAATGAATAATTATTTCTAATACTACTTTCCTCTGTCATAAAGGGATAAATCTTACTGTAACAAAACGCTCGAAATTCTCGTGGCAGTCAACGTGTTAGTAATGAAACAAGGAACTATATATTAACAACGTGCAACTAAAATACAACACAACTCGCTGCCACGGAGGCCAACTCTACAACTTATTGCCACGAAGACCAACACACGACTTTCTCGACACAACGACTGTTTCGAACATTCGTACTCAAAAATGATGATTTCCCGCATAATCATCGTTTACAAACTTTCTCTTTGCTCATATACCTATATACCTGTCAGTTGTTCTATATTAACGCTTCACTACTGTTAACACGTTAAGCGTCGCGAAAATCTTAAGCATTTTCCCGTAGAGTTTTCCTTTAGCAAAGAAAAGCAGGAACAATTATTAATTATTTGCATTACACTATTCTCAACTTAGTTACGTTATTAAACATTTTCATTTCACATCGGTTATTTTTTATGTTGCGATTGTTTTCTAGTCATTCAGAAGCTTCAGTCATCAGTGACTGACATGACGCTTAACGTGTTAACTTGCAAAATGTTCACTGTACTTTCCACTGTAACTGTACCTAAGTTCTGTCTGTTCTTTCATCTTCATCTTCGTCTTTCTTCATTTCTCTTCCCATTTCTATCTTTTCCAGCGAATTCAGTCCTCTTCCGCCTCCTCCTAATGTCTTCTCCATTGATTCCCATCTTCTAATTGTTTCGCATTCCTCCAAGACATTTCTTCTTCCACCGCAAATTCTACATCTTTTCTCTTCTATCTTCCTCCAATGAAGGTTCCCCTCAACCTATGATCTAATTACATTCTATCAAGGAATCGTCGAGTAGTTATGTACACAGCGTACAACAGTTGCACGCGTTCGAAATCGTCCAATTCTCGTTCCGCAGGAATGCTTCTATCTATGTAATTCGAGTGATTCGCGCGGGGGCGTGTCGATTCGCCCGTCGCGCGCGAAATCAAAGGAAAATTCTATTTCTTCCTCGGCTAATTGTTCCCGTTTTGTAATCACGGTTTAGCAGACACCTCGCGGATAAAGTTTCCGCCCGTATTGTTCATAAACATCTGGCGCGTTCGGAGGTTCCCGCAATAAACGCGGGCTGCGGGAGCGCACGCGAGACCGAACGGGTCTCGCGTAAATACGCGTGTTCGCGTGTAAAATATGCGTGCGTTGCAGCGGAAACATCCAGCGAACGTATACACGGGGCGCATTGTAAATCAAGCCGGGCGCGTACGCTCGGCCAGGTTTCGCGCGGCCGCGGAAAAATGCTTGGCGCAAAAATTGCATGGTTTTTTAATCTCCGTGGCCCGACGTAATTATTTTCTTCATCGTCAGAGCGCCCGCGCGCACTTGCCCGCTGCTCGCTCGCTCGCTCGCACGCCTCCCGCAGCTGATTCCGCGCTCGTAATTACACCCTTCCGCGGAGAACCCGATAACACACCGCCTTTCCGTGAGGACCCGCCGCGAGGCTGACTCGCGCACCTTGTAACTTTTTTCATTTCGCGCCGATCCAGTTTTTCCGAACGCTGAAACACGTCTAACCGATGCGCACTAAATGGCTCGTTTCGTGGATCCCGTTGACTTGTCTGATCGAGGACTGCTGTTTTGCTTCACTCAGGAAATTGCCTTTCAATTATACTGATTTAGATTATAGTTTGTACATTAACCCGTTGTATTATTCATTTTTTAACTATGATCGACACATTTACATTATCGTTAATAATCTATTAGAAGATTAAATATTGATGATTATTCTATGTCTATGTTTACTGTAAAGGTTAATAATTGATATTGGAAACTCATTACTTAATTTAAATTCGGAAAAGATAAATAACGCTTAGTTTCAGCAAATTCAGTTTTAAATTTTCGTCACGAGTCTCACATGATATTATAGGTCAAAAGGTTAATATCGTATTTGATGATAGATTATCGGTTGTTTTGAATGTGTAGTTTATTTTAGTACTCGAATGTTAGTGGGTTTATGGTAGATCTTGACTCGCAGTCGAAAGATTTTTAGTAGGAATGTTCAATATTTTCTAATCAGATTTAGATGAAATCTCACAATGACATACAAACTTGAAACTCACCTTTCTCGAAAACGGAGGACTATTCTCAAAAAAGTCATGAGAATTTTTCATTTGTAGATATCTACTATAACATACATAGAGTTTCATTTGAAAACAGATTTTTATGTCTGGTCCTCTCCTTGTAAGCTTGATATTATATATAAGATTTTATAATTTTACTATATAGAATCAAGTGCTGATCCTTCGAGTGAAAAAGGGTTCACTGTGCGAGTTGCAACGAGAAAGAAGCGATGGGACATCGCGAGGTTTAGCGATTTTAAGGAATTCCTCCGCGGGAAACGATAATCGAAGACTGAACTGCGGGTCGGTGGGGTTAATATGTTAATCCAATTAGGAAACAAAACCACGGATGGCCGTTTCACACGAAAATTAATTAGACGTTGATGTCGAATGGGCTAGAAATCGGTCGGGCCATCGTACCGGCGCGGTCGTTAGTGACATATTTCATTCGATATAATCATAGACTGTTCGGAGCACTAATAACACCGGGTTTCCCCGTTTAATTGTCGCGCCTTAAGTAATTCGAATTTAATGTCCATCAGGTCGAGCGTTGCCCGATCGAACTGCGATGGCATATTATAGATTATCGTTGAGCGATCGGGGATTCCCCGGTACACCGTCGGGGTGCGTTTAATTAAGTCGCGTTCAATGGTAACCGCGAGATATCCAGCTGATCTTCGAAATTCGATGGTTACCGCGGATTTTCCTGGAAAATCTGCAGGATAGGTTTAATATTTATCGGTCCGTTGGCCAGGGAATTCCTATGGCAAATATTTTTTCCATCGATTAGATGTGGCAGGGAAAAGCAGGGAGAAAATATCAGCAAAGGAACGACCAGGTATACAAGTACCCATTTTTCCAATTTTCTTGAAAATTTGTTGTATTTCGTGGGAATTAAACGGAATCTTTTTTACCTTCATTCTTTTAATCATTTATCGATGTTTACTTTGAAAGTAAGAAATAACTCTAAAGTTTGATCAAATAGGAAGACTCGCTGACACAAGAATTACATCGAAACTCGATACTTGACGAAGAGAAGATCACGAAAACGAGGAATCGCGTCAGCCAGTTCCAAATCCGATTTTAATCGTTGCTTACCCTCCGTGAACACGTCATCGTGTATTTTCGTGTTCCTCATTGTGCTCCGTTCGATCGAGTGCCCGGATCAATGACACTCGCGTCCTTTCCACGGCTGATGCGATTTTAATTAACGTCGCCGGCGGCGACATTTTTATAATAATTGAAAAGGATCCTCGTGCCTTTTAGGGGTAGTTACGATTTTTTGAAGGGCGGCAGCGTTCGTACGGTAGCATTCGATTCGAGTTGCGGCTGGGGAAGGTAATGGCTGCCTTTTCAGATGCTTCCGAACGAGGTTGCTCACAGGCTCGTCGAAAGCGTAGGTAATAGAATCCTCGGTGATTTCTTCTTGTACGTAAGTCGGTCGAAGGTTAAGCCTCGAAGTTGCTTAACCCTTGCGCCAGATATTCCACCAACCAGTTCCACACAATTTATCATGTTCTGGAAGTTTCAACGAAACTCCTTCATATCTCCATTTCGTATAGCACTTGCTCAACTTATATATCGAAAATCAACCACTCGTACAAAAATATCGTGACATTAAACTTCAACTCTAGGTTTACGGATATTTCTTGTATAGTTTATTCTACTGCTTCTAGAAAAATTCATATTCCTCCATTCTGATTTTGGAAGTTAGATATTTAAGAATAGATAACTAAGATACATACTGCTGTTATTACATCAAGTAAAGTCAACGTGAACATTTGCCAAACAGTGTTTATAAAATTCAATACGCGTCGAATTAACGTAACCCCAGTATTAAACAAACCAAATAACTCCTTAGTCACGAACACACGCGTTAAAATCAAGTCTCCGCAAAGTAATCACAGAAATGACTAAACACGATCCTCTAAATAGTTTCCCAACGTTCAACATCAACTCTAGAGCTCATTGAATGGAAAATGGATCTCATCGAAAGGTTCCAAGAGAAATTCCGCTAATTTTTCCGAATCACTAGCATATTGCTCCTGTTCGCGAGGAATTGATGACATGCCACTGTTAATTAACTAAGCATGATCCTCTAAATAGCTCCCCAACGTTCAACATCAATCTCCAGAGCTCATCGAAAGGTTCCAAGAGAAATTCCGTTAATTTTTCCGAATCACTAGCATATTGCTCCTGTTCGCGAGGCATTGATGCAACGAACACCCGGTACAGTGTCATCGGCACATGCCACTGTTAAGGGCAGGCCCCTCTCCAGGGAGCGGCGCAAACAATAGCAATAGGCTAGCCGAAGAGAGTGTCACCCTTCGAGCAGCCTTCGGCGAGGTCCTAGGACGACGAGGTCCTGCGCCGGTATCCTTCGACCTTCCCACCCCTAACGGCCGGGCGAAGAAGACGAAGGAGGCCGCAGAGCGGCAGGATAAAGGGGGCGGGAGGGAGAAGGGTTGGGAACGTAGCCGGGAGAAAAAGAGAGAAAGTATACCGCCGGGAAAACTTTAATTTCTTTCTGAGAAAGATGGCTGTTCCTTGTATTTCGCCGCCGCACAAGGATCGGCCTCGGCCTGTGGGGTGTGCGCGTGCACCAACACGCGCGCCCCACGCGAGACACCCTCTACACCTTCCACGGACCGGTCTGCGCGGGTAGATAGGGACACCGGTGGGCTTGGTAGGAATTAATTTGGCCGGATGTCCCTGCTGGGACGTCTCTTCGCAGCCCCCGAACCGTTTGCCCGCGACCACTTTTCCAAACCTGCGAGACACCCTGTAGCAAAGCCACCCGCCTAAAGAGAATCAGCTTTAGGAGGAACCTATACCTTGAAGGATCGATCAAGAAGGATGAGGATCGGTTCCGAGAGATATGAAAGGAGTCGTCTTTCGGCATCAGTCTTGATGCTCGAAACAGCGCAACGGAAATAAATAACTTGCCAGGGAAAGATTCTGAAGTTTAACTCTCAACGACCCAGAGCTTTTTTTGTAATACTCGTCTATGAAATGTTGGATTGTGGTGAATGTCTTTTGTCAGTGCATGATCAACAAACCAATGATGCAGTAAGTGGAAATATTTGATGGCGAAAACTACAGCGATGATGAATAAACGAAATGAAAACTAAATTATTTTCATTCCCCGTATTGGGACCTTTCGGTCGTTAAGGGTTAATGTGGAGTATTAACCCTTCGCGGACCGGAAGTATTTCAGGTTTGCTTACTGCTAAAGAGTACCGTGATATAGGTGACAAGCGGAAAGAAATTCATAGTGGCTTGGTACAGCATTTAACGTGTTAATTGTAAATATTACGATAATAACAGTGATGAAAATAATAAAATGGTTTTTGCTGTCATATGCGTTTGGTCCAGTAAGTAAAAGTGCCGTGTTGCTTATACGGTAGAATTGGGTTGTTAGGGTTAAGCTTCATGTGATTTTTGTTAATTCTAAAAATCTGGGTTAGCAGCGTGAGTAATTAGACAACAGTGTAAGGAAAGAATATTCTGATACCGATTAATTGAGTCGCTCAGAAGTCAATGCGGTTAAGTCGATTGTTCGATATTTTCCGATTTTTGACAATTTTCATGGAATAAATAATATTCTATTGTCGCAGAGCCTACCCCTTGATGAAAGACTACATACTTTCCCAATCGAATTAATAAACCAACAATTTTAAAAACCAACATATTAAAAACCATTAACCCTTTACGGACGAACGTCGACACTTCGAGGAAACCAAACGTTCATATTTAGAATACTAAGTTGCAAACGAATAATCTAATTACTTAAGCAACAAGAGATCAGTATGTAGTTTCTAGTAGAAAGTTTTCTACGTTTCAAAGAATCCTCGTCCGCAAAGGGTTAATTTTCTCAATGTTTCTTCACTGTACTGAACCGTATTGGTTTCCTAGCGACTCAATTGTTCTATTCATCTTCGGTACGAAGGAATGATCGATAGAGCAGCAGTAAGTTAGCGCGTTAACCGGGCGGAGAGGTAGAACCGGTAGCTCTCCAAGTATCGTATCAGAAACTGATCTCGAGCTTTCGAGCTCGTCCCGAAGGCTATTAGATCCTCCAGGATCTTAGAAGGTTCGCAGTTGAAGAGGTTTTTCCCTGGGTCGTTGAGACCTACTCGAAACCGATTCTTTCGCGACGAAGCGAAGAAATTGGCCGCGTCGTTGGCCATCGGTTCGCTCGTTCCCTCCAGCTCGCGGAGCTTTTCGGAGAAAGCAGCGGGTAATCGCGGCGAGAGATCAATCGCACGAAATTACTGACGGACCGGAGCGCGTGTATCGCGTGTATCGATCGAGGTCATAGTTCACGGGGCGAGATGAACCATAAAGCGACGCACACACCTGCGTATCGTAAACATGACGCCGGGAGGCCGTAAGCTCTAACCCTCCTCCCGCCCGCCGCCACGGGCCGCCCTCCATCAGCCTGACGTAGCCAATTAGTCGAGGAATTAGCGTGACTACGATCTCGAAATTATTACGCTAACCGTGCCTTCCGACGCAGCCTCTGACGAAAAGGGTTGCTCTCTCCTCTGTCCGTCGTAAAGGGTCGCGGATAATTTGCCTGCCCCCGCCCTTCGCTGCCGGCCCATTCGTGCCGCGTTTCAAACTAATTTTTCCTCCGTCGACTTGAATCGTGGATTCGATGAAAACGTTCCGCCGGGCTTTTCACGCCGACGACGCGGCGTTCAAATTAGAATCTCTGCTTTCGGCCGAACTTATCGGTGAGTTTTTCTTGTGGACCTTAGACCTCTTCTACGGGATCTCTGAGTTGTATCTTGCCATAAGATCGTCAATGGATTGCTTGTCGTTTAATAACGGAACTATACAGTAGTTAAATTCGCCTTAACCTGTTAACTGTGGAGTTTAATTTGAAAGATCTCCGATAATGCGCGCAATGGAAACGGAGAATGAAGTGTATACTCATCAAACGCAGGCTAAATACATACATAATATATTCTAACGGAAAGCCAGAGCAAAACGAAGAATTGCATGTTTACCTGAAAAACTAAATAATTGATCGTTGAAAGAATTAGCAAGATTAAGATTTTAAGAATTTAATCGACTACGTTAATTATTTTCAACAGAAGCATTTGTCTTTTCAATAATTGTGGCAGAAGAAATTGAGGACAGAGGGTAGTTCTAGCGTTAATCGGATGTAGTATTGCATTCTCGAAAAGCTTCAGAGTTCATAAAGTGAAGCGATGTTTCCCAGTGTATTTAATTGCCTGTTAATCTCGAATCTCCGATCTAGGATCTCTCTTCCGGTGAATACAAATGAATTCTATCTATAATAAGACCATCGCCTGTGTTCGAAGCTGAAACTCTTCGGAAGCTACAGAGGAGATATTCCGCGATGTATCGAGTTGATGTTCGTTAACAGTAAAACTATCGAGCAATTAAATTGACTTCTTGAAATTCCGTTATAAAAACTCCAAGAGTGCATCTATCGAGACTTTAATTAACCTAGAATCCAGTTTTCGTATCGGTAAATCAATGTCTTCGATCATTTTTCATAGAAACATCTGCTATCTTTTTAATAAATTCTCTAAAAAACGATTAAAATCATTCATCGGATAACATCTTTTTAATAATTTCAAAAAGAAGACACCGTAAATGACTTTTAATCCGTCTGGTTAATTTTAGTGTTAACACATCGAATGCCACACGATGTCAAAGTGCAAAATATGCGAAATGAAAGATAGAATATCAAATTATTTAATTGAATCGCGTTATTATCGCAGGTTTGTCTTGCTGAATGTCGCCTCACTAGATAACGTTATTTACAATATAGGAATGTTTTTGAATAATCATAATTTAATCGAGGGAATTACAGTAATTTGTTCTCATAGGGCACAGTCACCGGTGACCCCCATGGTATTCAGCGTGTTAATCCTCGGATTCCCGTGCCTCGAAGTTCCCGAAAGTGTTTCAGTTTTCCGTGCCGGATGCGCGCAAAGTATCGCCGAAGAAGAAGCGGAAGAAAGGGTTTTCGGAGCAGGGAGGAGTGCCGCCTCGTATCACGGAATACCGTGTCGCAGACCAACGAGAGAAAGATTAGCATAAAGTTAGCGCGACGCCTGATACCTATATGTTCGCGCGAAAGTTAAGTTGGCTTGCGCGCTGCCGGCCCTCCGGTCCCCAGACGCTCTGTCCCGGCTCCGTCACATTTCGATACGAGCTTAATACCGTATTCCGGAACATCATCCACCGACAGAATACAATTTCTTCGTCTGCGCTCTAACGAACTTCGACTCGTGCTGAAATATTCGAGCGCGAATATATCGCAGCTGTGCGGTGCTCGCGCGATGCATTTGCCATGGTCGCACGTGGTAGCGAGGTTTGCTGAAGATAATCGATCGACGATTGAATACGCGAACAAACACATCTTCCGATAACCCTTTACTTTGTTTAACACTAGGTTTACGGACGTTTATTGGTCAGTTTATTCGATTGATCTTAGAAAAATCGACGTTCGTTCATTTAGATTTTGGAGATTAGACGTTTAAAGATAGACGATTGTAATACAGATTTCTGTTATTCTATCGAAATTGTTGCAAATATTTATTAAATAATTATATAGTATTTTAATCACTTGCTCTACGATTTATTCAACTGTGATCGCCACGACTGTCATTAACAATTTATTGAAAAGAGATATATTCTATGTCTACTTTTGCTCTAAAGTATAATAATCGGGAAAAAATATTTCATTTGAATTCACAAGAATCGAGTGACATTTATATTCCTTGAACTCTGTTTATAATCTTCGCATGAGCCTCGCGTTATTGCAAGGCAAGGTAACCCTACGTTCAACGCGTCGATTGCGCGCGTTCTCGATTCTATAAATACCGTTTACCAAATGTTACGTCAATTTTGATCGAAGTTACACGAATATTCCAATCGTCTATTTGCAAACCTCTTCCCGAGATCTAAACGAGTGTCCATCAACTTCGTTAAGAACGATGAACAGAGCTATACAATGAGCGTAAGCCTGGTATTAATAGCATTCAGAGGAACAGATTATTCCTCCATATCATCGCATCCTCCGTTCTATTTCTCTAAATCGTTACGCGTCCCGCGATCGTCCGAAAAAGTCCACCGGATACGAGGCGAGCGCATCGCGTGCATCCGGCCGCGGTCACTCGCGCCGCTCGAATCTCCCGCAAGGTGTCCCGCGGAATCCAATTTCCTCGGAGTAAGAGGCTTCCAGTTTTTCGAAGTCGACTCCGTAGGATACGATCAAGAAACCCGATTAAAGTAATGCAAAAGAGAAGACAATGTCCCCTCCAAGATGGACCATTTTCCTGGGGCGTTAATGCCCGGAAATTACGACGAAATTCAGGAATCCCCGCGAAGATAAAGAGACAGAGCGAGAGAGGGAGACGGGAGGGCGTGTTTTCCGACGGAGCCGAAAGAAAAACGCGAAATCGGCCCGAGACAATTTCCAGGGAGGCTGACGAAGCTCGCTGACTTGGCTCGCTCGGAAGACGAGATCTGCCCGGCAAAAGATGAGACCGGGAAGATACGAGCGCGATCTAGGAGGAGGATCGTTAGTATGGCCCCGGGACACTGACTCGTGCTACCTTTATCTCCTCGAGTTACCAAGTTTTACCGCGGAGACTAAAGCGCCCCGACAACGAGCGCACACCGCCGCCCGCCGAGTTATTAGCGAGCCGAGGAAACTTCCGAGGAAGCTTTCTCATTCGTTTGCGCCGCGAATAACAGCCGCCACGCTAGCTGCTAACGATACAGCCGCCGCTGCACGCTCGACGGGACCGGAAGCCGTGGCTGCGCACCTTCGAGCCTGCTTAGGCTTGCCAGGACCAGGGCTGGTCTATAAAGATGTCTTTGATACTAGTCCAGAACTGGTCCAACGCGGAATTATTTAGATGATCCGTGATTTGTGGATCGTTGACCTTGGTGGCTCTTGATGACACTTGGCTGACCACTGACCTCTTATGGTTCTGCTTTAAATGTTCCTATATTGTTGTTGTTTAGCATTCTGTTCTTGCTGAGTTGGTCTTAGTGTTGTTGATTTTTTGTATTATTACGGCACGTTCGAAGTGGTGATGAATTGATAAGTTCCTGCACCTTTGGATGCACTAATTCTTTCGAGGCTGGTATTTAAACTATATTTGAAACTGTATTACAGACTTGAAATCACAGTGTTCACATTGTGTATCTCATAGTTTACAGTTTTAAAGAATTCACCGTTTAATCTGTTAACACGTTGACTGCCACGAGAAACATCAGTTTTTTATGTATCACTTATCCTTTCTATAGCAAAGATACAAGAATTATTAATTCTTTGATATGAACATTTCTTGTATTACCCTATTATCTAGTTATTTACGTCACGGAAAATTTGTGTTCGAAATCAATTATCTTCCAAGTTATAATGATTTCCTTGTAATTTGAAAGCCCAAGAATCTCATCGAAATGTACTCATCAGGGCGAATGCACTTAGCTTATACTTGAATGAAAAACCAAAGCAAACAAGAATTACGTTTATCTAAGATGATAATCAAGATCAAGATTAATTAAGATGACGTGTATACTCGTCTATCGCAGTTAACTGGTTAACACGTGACTGCCACGAGAATTTCGAGCGTTTTGTTACAGTAAGATTTATTCCTTTACAATAGAGGAAAACAGTGTTAAATATAATTATTAATGTCTTGGTGTTACAGTATTCATATTAAACCATTACCTAACTTCCCGTGTTACTAAACATTTTGATCCAACATCAATTTTCTTATTGCAATTGTTTTCAAGCAATTTGGAAGCTCCGGTCACCGGTGACCACTTGTGACAGTCAATGTGTTAACAAAATTCTGTCATGGTAACCGCGTTAGCGTCTCCATTCTATTGGTTACGTCCAAAGAAGCCGCCTCAAAAGCGTTAAAGTAACAATTTCAATAGAGTGATTGGTTCGACTTCAGCTCGTCGCATCTGTTTTAAAATGTATAGAACCCGGTGTACCGCGGTGTAATTATAAGCTCATCGAAACTGGGATCAAGCCTGGCCAGAATTAGAAAAGCTCCTCCAGTCCGGATGGATCCGTCCACGATCGAGCGGACACCGGGTCCGCCGCGTGTAAACGCTAATCCGGCGTACATCCGCGATGCCTTCGGAACCGCGAACGCTCCATCCGGTTGCAGTTGCAGTTCGCAGCTGCACGAGTTTACCGCTGCGAGTACAATCGTATTAGATATGAGCGGGGAATACCGGTGCCGGGAGAGAGCGAGTTTATAATGACGGAACAAGAAGGTCTAGTCGCGGGAGACCGTATCGCATTTTCCTCGCGTGTGTTGGCTAGCTGCGCTCGCCAGCACGCGGACGAGAACACACGCGAACGGCCGCGTGCGCATCCACGCGCCACGTATTAGGAATCGCGAATCGAATACACCCAATTTAACTTCTTCGGGTCGGAAAGTATTTTGCGGGGAATTTCTTGAGTCCTCCTTTGGTTCTCTGTTTATACTCTATCGAAAATGGATTACTCTTATTGTTAGTTTGAATTTGCTACTTGACACATTGCGTACCGGCTAATTTTCAGAAAACTTAATTGTATGGGTGGCAATTTTCACTGAGGTTAACTTATATCACTATACATAGAAAAACTCGGATATCATATTGTTATGCAGTATATTTTAAATAGATAATCAATTTAAATTAAATTTTATATTTTTTTCAATACTGTGGTCATTAGCGAAGTCGCATAGCTAAGTCTTTATATAAAAACGAGATTTCTCGTTACCGGTACGCGATGTGTTAACCCTTTGCAGTTGAGATGAGTCACAGTGGCATTTTGGTTTGTAGGGGAATTATGAAATTCAATATTCAGCAGATATTGATGTAATTAGACATTAATTAATTCTTTCGTGTGTTTCTTAATAGAATTAATAGTTTAATCAATTCTTCGTTAGAAGACAATGGATAGAAACAATTTTCGACTGCAAGGAGTTAATCTGTTGATTAGAACTCGAAATAGAACTCTTCAATCGAACTTTCCTTCTAAGCACCATTTCCTTTCTTCAATCTCCAATTTCCTTTATACTCATTTCGTCAAAGATACCATACCTTCCAATTCATTACAGCAAACAGTCCAAGTAACTAACAATAGCATAACAAATCTTCACAACTTCTCTCAATAAAAGAGATTGCCAAAATATACAATCTTCACGAGCTCCAACTCAACGATCGCGTTTCATCAAAGATACTATACCTTCTAATCCACTACAGCAAGCAGTCCAAGAAACTAACAATACCATAACTAATCCCCACAACTTCCAGCTTCTGTAAAAAAAATCGCCCCAATTACACAACCTGCACGAGTTCCAACTCAACGATCAACACACCAAACCGACCCACGGTCACTCCCGAAACCAAGAATCCTGCTCCCTCGATCGACCGTCTACCGCCAAAGCAAATCATCCCGTCAAAACCCGAGTGTACCCGGAACGACGCTCGTGACGCGTGTCGGAGACACACGTTGCATAATTGAGGCGGCACGGCCGAGCTTATGAAAGAAATTCCGAGAGAGACCGCGGGGCGGGGACGCGCGAGAGCACGGAATCCAATTTGGGTCGAATGAGAACCAGCGGGATGAGAGCCGCTGCGCGCTCCCGCGGGACCACTGGGAGCAGTGGGAAGCCTCTGTACCCGTGCTGGGGCTCTACCCGGCTACACCGCGAGGGGAAACGGTGGGGGGGCCGGGCGGGGACACTCCCCAAGGAGGTAATTACCCTCCCTACGTTCGCCCCCAGCCACCCACAAGCCATCGCAACTTCAACTCCTGCCGGAGTTACATGCTAATACAAAACCAAAACCGGTTCCCAACAGCTTCGAGTGCCGTCGAAATTTCTATACAGGCGCGCACACGCGCGCGGGCACACGACCGTGCGCACGTACACGCCGGCCGAGAATCGTAATGACGCCGAGAGGACCCCGAACAGTCGAACCCTTGTCGGCGACGGGTGCGCGCGATTTGAATCCCGAATGGGTAACCGGGACATTTTCGAATTGCCTGGATTCCGTGGACGCGGTCGGTGCATTATGCGAAGCTTCGAACACTGGACAATGTTTTCTTCCCTTTCCGGTTTTTAGGACGCTTTTCGAGAACTTTTGGGAGAGCGAATGCCGAACAATGCGGAGAATGAGTTCGGGAAAAAGACTTTTGGTTTCTTTGGAAGACGAAGGAATTTTTTTTTTTTTTTTGAGAGAGAAATGAAAGGAGATATATAATAATAGTAATATAAATAATTGGAATGTTGAGATCGATGAGGGTTTCAGGAGTCTCCTTGCGTCTATTTCTTGGGATTCGCTGGTTCCAGGTGAAACTTACAGGGAATTAATGACGAGGAGAAGGCCTAGGGATACCGAACTTGTTAAATTGTGATGTAATTCTAGAGCGCCGGGGCAGATGTCGGAAGATTGATGATTGGAACAGTTAATTTTGGCTTCTCTAGGCGGTTGAGCCGGTTGTTTATGGGATTTAGGGGGCTACGGGTTTGGTTTTACCGAGCGCGAGGGGAGTGTTGGTATTCTTTTAGGGGGTGAAACGTGGCAGTGATTGGATTAGCTGGATATCGAGTTGGAAACGTTTTTCGTGGGAGAAGGGTTGCCTTCCAGGCTTTCACTGGCAAGGATTCTTTCGTTTCGCCGGTATCCCATAAATTCCTGAATGACCGGGCCAGACGGCTATCTCGATCATCTCCTTTGAAATCTCCTTCGCGAAAACAATACCGATCGGCGTAGCCGTGGAATTTTCGCGACGCCCCTAATCAGATTTTCGTTTAATAATTAAACTGCGCATGTTCGCACTTTTATGATCGCTTTTATGATCAATACAACGAACGCATCTGATCCCCGACGTAATGGCGGAGCCTGAAATTGCTCGGCCGCGGTACGCGTGCGTTTTTTCCCCCCATCGCGCGCGCGTGTGCGTGCTTGTTTTGTTTTTTCCTTTTTTTTTACCTCGTTCACCTGGTATATTTCGGTAGCAACGAGAAACTGATTACCAACAGTGTCCCAAGCGCGGCCTTGGAACTCCCAAATGTCATACTCGTAAAAAAAGACTATTGTACACCGCGGACTTCCGGGTTATTTATACGAGTTATCTCTTCTCTGAAACCGCGAACCGCGCGCGTGAACGCTTCTGCCGGTGCCGCAATGTTCGCGGCCGGTGACTTATGAGCGATGATAATTCCAGCAGCTTGAGTGCCGCAGCTTTTCATGCGCGACTACTTACCCCGTAACTCACCGTCGTCTCCATCTTTCCCTCTCCCTCTCTTTCCGCGTCGTCTTATCAATGAGTTATACGCGTGGCCCAACAAACAATTAACCCCGAGCCACGCGGGGAGTATCCTTAAGAAATTCCTGGGAGAATCAATTTTCAGCATGTTCGGTTAACACGTCGACTACCATGAGAATGCTGTCTTAGAGGCGAAGATACATGGAAACAGTTACTAATTGGTACCACGATTTTTATATTACACTGTTAACTAGTCACTTAATTTAATAAACAGTTTTAGTCGATGATCTTTTTATTCTATCTATTTTCAAGAAGCAGTTGAAGTTGTCTACTCGTTATCATCATCATAACGAACCTCGAGCAAAGACACTTAACAAAATACTGTATCTTTGCTCATGTGTCCTTTCAAAAGCTACCCCTTTTAGATTCGCGCAGTAACGGCCGAAAAATCAGCCTGTTAACTGTTCAATTCGAGAAACTTCCGCGAAGCGTTTATCGATAGTTACGGACACATGCACGCCGCAGAAAAACTTGGATCACGGACGTACGGGGGCCAGAGCCGGCGGTTGTTTCGCGCAAGTTACGCTTAAAGTTGCGCATACGTCCGGTGGGAAATTTGAATTTTGGCCAGTTTTCCTCGATGTTGGCCCAAGGTGGTTCGGTCTCCTATGCGCAGGAATGGGCTATGGGAGCCAATATCACCGGGGTATGGCTCCCACGGGATCACCTCGTCTCTTTTCCACCCCTTTCTCGTATTATACGCATCCGTGTGGCAAAAGGGTCGTACGCGCCCGCGCGCGCGTTCCTAGCCGCCTGCCCCCGGCCCGTTTACCGTGCCCCGTGTATCCCTGACTTCGTTCTGCTCGATCGCTCGAAATCCCATGAAATTTCAATGTTGACCCCTATTAGGGTCCACGGCGCCCGGAATTACGCTGCTGGATTTCGGAGGGCGGACTGATAAAAAGCGACTTAGACAGGATGTACATGGATCGAAGGCATCGGCCTACAGTTAGAATATTTCTTTTTGTTATATACCGGGCATTGTTATCAGAGATATGGAAAAATCACATGAGCTTGCTGTTTACTTTGGTGACTTTATCGTATCTAACTGTATTTTCATTGAATTACTGATGTTTATGTAATTATCCACTTCATCCGTGATTCCGTTTAACTACTGTGAGTAGGATATTTGAGAAAACTGTGACAAATATTGTTTTAATCTTGACTGTGTTTAATTAACACTAGGTTTACGGACGTTTATTGTAGTTGGCATTGTTCCCAGAAGAATTTACTTTCCTACGCTTAGATCTTGGAAATAAGTGATTTAAAGATAGACGATTAGGATACATGTCCGTCTAATCGCCTCGAACAAAATCACCACGAAAGTTTGTCAAGTAATGTTTATAAAATTCAGTACGCGTTAAACGTGTTCCGTAAACGTAGTGTTAACCCCTCGCCTTGCAATATCGTGTCAGACACGAGGCGAACATTTCTAATATGTTGTGTTAAGTTTAAATGAAACATTATTGTTCTTGTTAGGAATTTGTATGGTTTATACTAAATCTAGACATAGAAAAAGCATGTAATATTCTCTTTTACTGCATTATTAACGATAAATAGTTCTAACAAATGCACCTACAAAATTAAATCGTAAGGCGAGGAGTTAAGGACCAGTAGCAGGGTTGGTGATTTTTCAGAGAAAAACGCTAGCTCGCAGAATATCTCGAAGGTGTACGATTTACAAAGTTTTTAAAGGATTTCTCAGCCTTCCTCGAGTTTCCTTGTTACAATAAGATTGACGTTCAGATGCTTTCTGTCGCAGACTACCTTCAAGACGGCAGGCCATCGTCCGTTCAAGGGCCGGACCTAGAGAATCAGAACAGCCTCGACAGCGGTGAGTGATATCGATAATTCTCCCCCTTCCCTTAGAGTCGCACGCGTTTCCTCGCTCTGCGAATGATAACTCGATCGACAGACTCTGAAAATCGAGCTCAAAGAGCCACGATACACCGGGACTCTTAGGCAGCCCTGTGACCCATAAAAATCTCGAAGATCCTAACAAGCGGCGAAGTCTCGGCGATAAAGAGGGTTGCGCCGACTCCCTTCTTGTTTCTCGGCCTCGTGTCCACAAAGAACTAGGGGGTGAATTTTTCAGACGAGCATCAGCTTCGAAGGGTGAGATGCTGGTGGTAGTTAGAGCTGGAGGATTTAGACGCGTTCTTGAGCGATTCGGTGATAACAACGATAGAATTGTAATCAATATATCTATACTATCAGCTGAAAGATTAGACTAATTTGACGAGCTATTGGAAATACACCAGTTAATCTCAGGTAATCAGTAATGATTATATTATGTTATAACACATGAGAACATAGGAGTTTCGACGATAATTGTTTCCAGCATTTGCAACTTTAGTTCTTGACAATTTGGTGAAACTTTTCGTAATTCTCGTGAACATTTAGCAGAAGTTTTTTGATTTGTTACTGGATTATTATTACGGAATGCGAAATTTCTTCCGCGAATGCGAACCGAGCACAACAGGGAAGCATCAAGACCAGTCTTTCGTTACGCTTAAGGTTTTCATCGAGCCCCGGGGACACTTTCAGAATTGACTGCATATTCGGCTCCTACTGTGACCAGTTTCCACGAATTCGACATACGCTTAGGTAATTCGATTACCGGTCAGGTAACAGAGGGCTCAGTTCGGTTTCACTCGGTTTTACTCGACCAATCTCCCAAGTCCATTACTAGACAGAGGAATATTGTCACAGACACAATTAACTATTTCGTTTGATTGATCTAGGACAGTGGTTCCCGTGCGCGGGGATGCGCACGCGTACCCGCGGGACCCTGGTCCTTGCCTCTGAACGCGTAAATTTTATCCTGTTTATCCCTGCCTGGAAATCCTGCATGTTCTCGCGGATAGGGTCGGACTTGGACAATTACCCCAATCAAGTGCCTCTGCCCCTTTCAATGCGTCAAACAATAGAATTGCAGGGCTTAGAAATTTCGTTCGACGAAATTGATTTTGAATTTGCTTTTACAAGTTCCATAATATTCAATTCTGATTCGATTCAAAATAAAATTCAATCGAATTTCAATGTTTTCCACTCAACGACCTAACTTGCGGTTGTCGAATAGTTCTTCAAGAATAGTCCTTAGAAAAACTAAGGACTTCATGAATTTTACAGTAGCAACGATTACAATCATAAAACGATAAATCCCTTAAGACAACGCGATAAACCAATTATCTACACTAATAATACTTTAAAGAAAACTATTAAACTTCTGAATATACAAACACTGATGAACCCATTAATAGGTTCCCGATATATACTTCCTAAAAGTACCGATTAATCAAATTAGCTTTCTGAAATCTTTCTACAGGAGCTCTAAGGGTGCAGCTATTTGAGACTCCAATTATCTTATGATTCAGTTCGCACATTACTACATCAATTTCTACACTAATTCCTCAGAGAAGCATCCGTTGTCCTATTAGTAATCGAGAAAGAAGGATTTAGGAATGCGCCAAATTGACTCGTTCCGTAAGCCTAGCGTTAATATCGCTGGAATACGATTTTCGAAGCGTCTCCGCTTCATTCGCGCGTTCCTCGAAGGATGCCGAAGGAACACAACAGCCGCGGACGCGAGGCGTTTTTAATCGAGAAATCGAGGATGGAAGGACAACCGGAGCCTGTTTGCCGGCCGAGCAAACACCGTGTTCCTCGAGAGCGTAATCGAAATTGCGGCCGGTCGACGAACGAGTTTCCGCGGATCCCGTGATGCGGCCGCGGTGATTCGATTACCGTCGGCCAACACAGAGATTCCAGCTTCTGTGTCGGGGTAGTTCGCTGCGGAGGAAGTTGAGCAGGCTCCGTGGCCCGTGAATAAGACCGAGAGGGTTGGGTTTTGGCCGCCGGCTAACCGGCTGGTCGACGCACTCCTGGGAAGACGCGAATGTGTCCCTTTAGCAGGCGGCTTCCGTGTACCCATACGTGGCAAACGGCTCGCCGATTCAACCCTTTGTTCGTCCTCGGTTCGCGTAATTAGAGAATTTTTCTTCGGCCCGTTCGTCGTGGAACATCTCACCCTAAATACCTCGCCGGAGATATTTAACGCTTTGATTGTTGCTTTGGTAATCTATGGCGTGGTTTATATGTTCATATAACGCTTATCTAAGGGTTGATTATTCTATTTATTAACCCTTTGAACTCTGTAGGCTCCAATATTGCACCAGTTATAATATTAAATATTTTAATGAATTTTAAAGGAACTGCACTAAAATTATTAGATTTTCCACACATTCAAATCTTGTACTAAGAAGGAAAATAAAAGATTGAAGAAATGTTATAGCATTTCTCATTTTCGCTAAGAATACTATAAAAATTAGTTGCAGTTGCTGATAGATTACAAAACAATCTGGAGTGCTAAGGGTTGCATCTCATCAGAAAATGTTGAATTCTAGCGACGTACTTTTGGAGTGCAAAAGGTTAACATGAGATATGGAAAATGTTTTCTGTATTTCTCTGATTAATCAATTAAAATTTTAAACAATTTATTATTACTGAAATGTCGTTCTGTGGTATGTAGGTATAAGTTTTGAATAATATTTTGTTAACCCGTTGTCCTACGATTTTATTCTGAACTGTGATGGATCTAAGTACTGTGTTATTAATAGTTTATCGAAAATAGGAGAAAATTCTAGTCTTATTCTATGTCAACGTGTTGTTTAAGGTACAACCATCGATAACAGGAATAGTATGTAATTTACAATCAAACACATTGCGTAATATTTATATTTGTTACATTCTATTTGAAATCTCCACCGAGCTTGCCGCAATATTGTAGAGCAAGGGATTAACGCGATGGATAATGGGAGAAATTTTGGTAGAGTAGAATTTTGATGTAGTTACGGCTAACGTGGTCAGTCGAGAACAACAAATCGACAGTGGTGAAACCGCTGGTAACGTGTCGGTGGCGAAATATATTTAAATGGGAAAAAGTTGGAATACTCGATGAGGAACGAACGTTGAAATGTTTTATTGAATTTGGAATTGCGGCCGGTGGCAGGGGTAGGGGGAGACGGGTAATAATAAATGATGTTGTTTAACTTCGAATGTATCTGACAATTTTAATTAACGGACAGGACCGCGTAAATTTTGTTTATTGAATTCGCCGCGGATAAATCACCATTTAATTATAAGGGAAATCAATGGGATTCAATTAAAAGTCGCGAGCACGCGCAACCGCGATGTTATTTGTTAACGGTGTGAGGGGACGATTTGTGTAACAGAATGAAAATTTTCCGGGGTGGTTTTGTCGGGGGACCGAGCAGGAGATCTTCGTAGGAAACGATCAAGGTATCGGTCGCTGAACGAGTGGGCTTAATGGGATCGGCGTGCACGTGGAAACAGCAGTTTGTGCTCGAGAGTACACAAGGCTCGGCTCGTCGACCGAGCAAACACTTAATTAACCCTTCAAGTTCTCTGCCATCTCCATTCGCGTTCCTCCAGCGTTACGTTCGGTCAGTGAAATAGTGCTTTGAGTTCGATGAATCCGATAAGACTCGTTAAGAGTCCTCGCCGTCTTTCATTCACGACTTCATCAATGGAAATATACTACATTTCTACTATTCACCGCCATCATTTTATTACTATCGCAAATATGTAGTATTATCATCGTTACTAATCCTACTATAGTGTTCTTTAGCATCCTCTAATCTAAAAGGAATCCGAACAACCACTGACGGAAGCTATCGTTTCACTAGACTCCCCATAAATTAAGGATTCAAACGATCAGCAATCGCAGCGCCCGCGTCGCTAGATTCCCTATAAAGCAAAAAGCCTTCGAGCGACCAGCAATCGCAGCAATCGCTAGATTAATCCTAGATCCGCTGTCCAGGCAGGGTTCCAATTAAAGAATCGTCCAACGAGATTGAGAAATCGGCGGAAACGGTAGGGCATCGCGAATCGACATAGGTCCCGGCGGACTCCCCCGGATTCGCCGGGATCCCAATCTCTTAGGCGGGTCGCATCTTTTTGGTCTCAGTCAGTCAGTCACTCGATCCACCCTCCTCTCCCCTGCCCCGTCCCACCCTTTCTCTCCGGCCCCCTGGCCCCCATTCTTTATACTCGAGAGACCCATTGCAACTTTAAGCGCCTCGCATTACGAGCGTTCGGCTCGTTCCTCTCGGGTTCGGGGATCGCCCGAAGCTGTTCCCTTCTTTCTGCTCTTAATTTAGCCTCCCCTACGGCCACGAGCTCTGGCCACCACCCCCTGCTTGTCCCTGGAGCCGCTGTTGGAATTCATTTCGGATGTTTATCCGCCGCCGCCGATCCTCGCCCACCGATCGACGGACATCTCGGGATCCAGTAGCTGCGGGCGACATCGAGGCGGTCGGGATTGGGGTTTTGGGGTTGGTTCGCAAGCCGGCAAAGGGTTAGTCGCCGGTGATTAATCGGCATCCGCGGCTCTCCCGGCACGCAGACGGGACCGTAACCGGAGAGCGTATCGTGTTCCGCCTCCTCCCTTTTGCTCCTTAATTGGGACACTCGCGAGCACTAATTACGTCTTACGATCACGCTTATCTATCTCTCTCGGGAGAGCTCGACTTCGGACAGAACCTGTGGGAAGTATTGAAAATTTGGGAAACCTTTCAGGTGGCAACAGTGATTCGTCGGTGACATTCGCAGTGAGAGATGAATCTTCGATGTTTCACCCGAATGCATCACGAATTCGCGTTATTCCTAGGCTTTAACATAGTCAGCATCGCCTCTAATTAACTGAATTCTAATACCGATTCTACGAACACCCGAAGAAAGTACTGGCAATTTGAAAACGCTTCTTCCAGAAGATACCAGCAATCTTGTCCATCGCCGATATTTGTCACTAGAGATTAATCCCCGACATTTAACCCAAACGCGCCACGGATTCGCGCGAAGCCTGGGCTACAAGATGATCAACATCGTCTCTGATTAACTGAATCCTAACAGCCTCGGTGGACACGCTGAAAATTTAATTGTAGTCCGTCTTTGACCAGGGAGAGTCTCACGCCCGATCATGCATTATTCGCGGCGCACAGAATCTATCTTCCTCTACGCGAGCGGCTCGACCCAGCTGGATCGAAGCGCAGCAGCTTCATCCCCTAAACCTGACCTTCGAACTTTCCGCTTCGTTCAGGCTTCTTTCCGGATCCGTCGAAGCCTCGATATTCGGCTGGATGGAGGATCTGATATCTTGAAAGCCGCGTGGACAGGTTTTTCGCGGGCTCCGTTGAAATGTTCTCCCCGTTGATCCCCTAATTGACGTTAAGTGAAAACGGTGTCAATCGCGTGTGCAAACCAGCATCGATCGGTCGGTCGGGAAACAGAAGAGAGAGGAGAACGGGCAGGCGAAAAAGTCGGGACGGTTTGAAAGCGAGAGAGGGATGGGGACAGGAATGGAATTAGAATAAGGGTGATCGGCGTGAAAATGACAGAGGCGAAGGTAAACAAAGAAACGGAAGGGTGGCTGAGCGCCGTCGGACCGAAATTATTTTGTCCACGATGAGATTCCGCGGGACCGACTGGGATCACGGCCGGTTGAAGTCTCGACGATAATTAGGGAGAACGGACATGGACACGGACGTGCACTTTAAATGTCCGCCGGCCGTCCCCCGCTGTCGGTTTAATTCGCTTATTATTTAATAAACTTCTGTCACTGTTCGCTGCCGTCCGTGCCGGTGTCACGCATCTTATCCGCGCCGATTACTGCCAGTAACTCGTAGATTCGGTAGATCCGCGGATTAATGAGTTCCTTCGTTTTTGAAACACCTGACGCGAGTGGACGCGATGAATCTTTTTTTGCTTTCCAATAAGCGAAATCCTTCATTTGTGTTTTACATGAAATTGAAATTTCGAAGTTTATATACTCGAGCAAGTGAATTTAGAATATATTAGTAGATAGTAACATAATCTTAATAGAAAGTCGTCTTATCGGTTTCATTACTGAAATTTAATTCTTATTACAAATGGGGTTGAAAAATGAAATTCGCGGTTACCACACGAACACCTCAACTGATAGAGTTCTCTAGTTTACCGACTACCAGTATAATCGCAGCAGCTTCGTAGTTCGCCGTTTTGCCGCGGCGCTGTTCTCGATCGATAGCTGCATTTCACCCCTATAATCAAACGGATCGCAACCCCCATTAAACTAATACGATTGAATGTATAAATACCCTTAGCGCATCCTGTATAAATTAATTTATACTAAAAAACAACATAACCTCTCCCGAAATACAGCATAATTCCAAGTTCTTCGATCATCCCCCTAAATACTCATAAGATCAAGGATCTTCTTAAAGAAGAAAATATTTCATTTCGAATATTCCTGTTCGTGTTCACAGGGCGAATTAACATCCATCCCCTGGCATCCCCTTCCGTTCCCCGGCGTTTCCGCTTTCATAGCTTCCGCCCCCGGTGCTAATAAAATAATAAATACATGTCGTGGGGGTTATGGAAGGGGGGTGGGTAGAGCGCGATGGCGTTTCGCACCTGCGAGGTGTATCCGCGGCGTCCTTTTCCTTCCGCTTTCTCTTTCTTCCTCGTGCTTCTTCTTCTTCTTGTTCTTCGTCGCGCCTTTTCCACCCTCGACACACCCCCCAGGGCCGCGCCGCTGGCTTTACACCCCCTTACATTGCCTCGGCGTACATTACACACAACCCGGTTATTTCTCCAGGGAGTTTTCTCGCGTGAATGCCGCGAGAGCACGCACACCCGCGCGCCACCGCGCTTATTTACGCGCGCCGCGGCGGCGGCAGCTTCTTCCGCTCGAGAATTTTCCTCCCGGCAGCCTTTCCGTTCTCACCTTCGGCGAAATTGCGGGCCGGCGGGGATGGAAATTCGGCCGCGGTCACGGTCATCATCGATTCTATCGTTTTTGAATCTCGTTTCCCACTAGATACCGACATCGGGATACCGTGTTCCTGCGAATGAAAAATTTATTACTAGTCTAACCGAGACTCTAAATTATCGCGTTATCTATTGATGATCGTTGAACAGTTTATAGAAGGTTAATAACCAACGCCCAAGAATTTTTTGAAATTGCCAATAGCAAGTTGTAAATCGGAATCCCTAAATCATATCGAGTAAAGAAAGTAAACCATTAAAAACCTCATCAATATAGTCCATTAGATAAGACGTCGGGAAGCTGGAAAAGTAGCAGAACTTTCAACGTCGAGTTTCGCGTGGCCAAAAATTACCAACGACCGCAGTTCTCAAACTTCAATTACGTTTAAACAATAAAGCTCATAATTTCCCCGAGACATCGCTGATTTCAACTTCCCGGGTAGTTCCATTGTGCAGCGTGTCTCTTAGCGGGAGTACCTCGTCACCCGTCGCTTATCTTAAACAGTCCAAAGGGTTGGCCGCTTAAGCCAGCGGGGATAACTCATTAACCCTCGGCGAGAATGATCGTCGCGCCGGGAAAATTGGGATCGGTTCGAATCCGGTAGCCAGCGTGCTTCTTAAACAGCGCGAGGAGACGAGAGAGTGATTCGCGTCGATTCGACGGTGATCAAGGACGATTCAATCTCCCAGGAAGAGCAGCCGGCAGTTTCCATTGACGAGGATCCGTGCAGGTTTCTCCCGGGGCGGCGCGATAACCGGCGGACCTCGACGACGGGGGCGATAACGCGGAATCGCCGCCCGGCCGACGAAGTACGTCGCCGGGCAAAAGTTTCCGGCGCCGTAAGAATTTCTCGCCTCCGGCTGGGCCGGCGAAAGTTTTCGCCTAAATTCCCGCGGGTGCCATGAGAGAAAGGGAGAGAAAGGGGGAGTACAACGCCCCCGTCATACAAGAAGCCGCGGCAACCGGTACACGCGCGCGCGGACACACATACTAAGCCATACGTGCATACACACACACGCACACGCTGCTACATACCCTTTAGAACGTGGACGAGGGGGCGGAATTGAAGAACTTGCCGGCGACCGACTCAACAGCCGAAAGTACCGCCACTTAACTCGACGATTTATCCTTCGAATTATCCTACCGACGCTCGCCTCTTTATTTCACGCCGACGAGTGCCCTGTGAATTGTAATGAACGCTCGGCAAATCGGTGACTTGTTTTTGGAATTGTGGAAACTACGGCTTGATGAACGACTCGGTTCGCCGAGGGTTGGTTTTGCTTTGCCGACTTTCTACTGGTTTTTTTCTTGATGTAGAGTTCTGTATAGAATGAATCTTTTATTAGTGCTATTGATTCTATTTAAGATTTGAACAGGTGAAATAGTAAAGTGAATAAGCATGTAACAAATGCTTTCCAGCGTTTTTATTTCGTGTTAGTACATTGAAGCACTTCGGCCGACGGAATATTTTATCGCCGAGAGAATCGAGCAGCTTGTTAAGCGACCGTGATATTCGTATGATTGGTAGATCCATATTGCTAATGAGAAAGGTTCGAAACGGCTCGGGCAACTTCGCGGCGTTCGTCTTCGATTTCGAAAGGGAACTCCGAAACGGGAGAAGCAATTTCCGAGGGCAGCCGGCGGGTCACGATCCATTAATGTTTTTCATCGCTGGCGTCGGATCATTCATGATCTCTCCCCGTGGCGCACCGTTTATGCATCCTCGATGACGCGGAAAGCGAGCCCTCGATTTTGCTGGCTCAGTAGTTTTAATGTGAATCGAAGTTGCGGATCGGTATTTCGCTCGGGCAATTTCATTGAACGATCGATATGTTACTTAAACCCCTACGATCTTCCTTTTACCGTTCGGGGAGCCCTGTGGTTCCCGTTTATGAGAAAGGCGAATCGCGTCTGGAATATTAAAACGCTTCCGGTTCGGCTCGAACGTCTCCGGTTTAATGGGCTCGAACGATTAGAAACCAGGCGCGAGCGAGTTATGCACTTACACTTGTTTCGGGATCGAACGGATCCGCTCGTCGAGGACCGTCGAGGGTGACGATGGGCTGCGAGTGCCAATTTCGACGCGCAAAAGAACCCCGACGATCGTTCGGGCCGGTTGACTCAGATCAGCCGTCCGTGTTCTCATCGCATCTCGAATTGGAAAGCGGCCCAAACGGCTTAATGAACGGCGTTTCGAACTCGCGCGCGCGTCGAGTCGGCCGCGATGCCGCATCGAGCTGTTGACCCATTTACATCCGATTACTCACCCGACTTTCTTTCGTTCCGCACCGAAATTCAGCTCGCGCGCTTCTTTTTCGCGCCTAGAGGAAAGCAATAAATCACTGTAGCTCGCCGCGTCGCTCTCTTGTTCTCGCGAGTCGTGTATCGGCACAATAAGTATCACTTACTCGACGATAAACTTTGGTAAAAGATGAATCCTCGGGTAACTGTAACATAGAATCTAATATTTTCGTTACTTTATTAACCCCTTGACCTATGATATCGTATTAGGGTTGGGACGAACGTTTCAAACTGAATTCAGCAAATATAAACGTTACTTTTTTTAAATGTAGATTAAATACTGTTTTGCTGTTGTCAATTGTTCACCATTAAGGTAAACGTGGACACATAAGTGAATCAAATTTCTTTCTTTCCGAATGAATTATTAACAATGAAGTTTCATTGAGCTACGTTCTGTAAGGGTTTAAAGAGAGAAATTCTCTTGATCTTCAATTATTCTTCCAACTTCGCCGAAGCTTTTGCTGCCGGATTATACGTCTTTTAGATGAATCATTCATCGCGGCACGTCCATCACCAGCCTCTACCAGTTTTTCGGTAGTGGACGGGCTGTGTACACGGCACCGGCGATCGCGACAAGGTAATACTATCCGCGCGGCAGCTCGCTTACGAATGCAAATGGGCTAAATTAATCCGGGTGAGGCTCTGAGTGCTCGGTAATCATCATTACCCGGGATTATTGTTTTCGTAGGACGCGGGAGCGCTTCGAGTCTCGGAAATTCCGTACGCGAACAATAATCCATGACCATTACTCCCGTTTCATGGCTCGGAGTACCTCGAACACTGACCGATCTTCCAACTTCGCGATAAGCAATGGGCAATACGCATAATTTATCCTTCTCCTGAGTGCATCCGAGTGATTTATTTGCACTGCTTCGTTTAACGTATCTTTGGGTCAGTGTGCATCAATAGCTGAACCATTCCTCGACAGATTTCAAAGAGTAACGAAGTTACTCGAAGATCTCTGTTAATATTTGGGACAATGGTAATTTGTTCATTTATTTGATATTAATAGTAATGTATTAATAGTAATAATAGATTAAATTTAATAGATAATATTGAATGGTAATCTACTGTTGTTATAATAGTAATCTACTCATTATTATAATAGTAATCTACTTTTACTATAATAGTAATCTACTCACTATTGCAACAACAATCTACTACTACTCCTATTCGAAGGGTAATTTCTCATTTTTCGGCGTTACGTCGAACGCAAGGGCGATTTCTCTCTAGATTTCGCGTGTCGCGCATGTCAAGCGCGCTATCGTCTACATTCTTCCCTCGTACAGATACGGCTGTGCCAACCTTGCCCCAGTTTTTTGGTCCAAGCGCTCCAGGCACGCATCGGCCGACCGCGGCGAAACGCAACGGGTTTTGGAAAAGTGGAAACGTACCTGTCCAAATTATCTTGCATTTTTCAACTGCATCTGGTAGCTTGTTCAGTGCACTCGATGCAGGTAGACATGTCACTACAATATTCGTACCCTTCTTTAAGATACACGCTAATCATCGCATGGTCAGACAAATTATACCCGTCTCGTCTCATTATCCTCTTTTTATCGCATCTATTTCGCCGTTTCCGACGTCAACGGGAACTGCATCGTCGGGGGGTTAAAAATGGCACGTTGTCGGTTTCAAAAATGTACCCAGAAGGCATGCAGCAAACTGGATGTACCGATGAAACATTTATGCATCTTGCAACGGGACTTTTAACGAGGATTGACGCGATCATTGGCGAATGAAATCGTGTGCAGCTGAATGCGTCTGTTTATAAAGCCATCGGGGTATAAATACATTGCACGCGTGGACGAATAATTTATCACGTTCGACCGAGGTAAGAAAAGGGAACTCCAGATATTATCCTTTATGAACACAGAATCGAGAATTCGGTTTGATTAAATGTACGAGAAAGGACCAAGTGCAAAGGGAATGCGTGGAGTCAGCGTTGCTAATGGATCCTGGAGGATCGAGGGATACCGAGGGCGACGCGGAAGGCGATCCTCCTCGGCGATCACCAAACGCGAAGATTTTATCTGACCGGTGCCCAAATACTAATTGGACACGGCTTTATTTATACGTCCTGGTCCGGGCCAGCTTCCACGGTAGCCCGCGTGACACAGGTTACACGTGGCATTCCTGTGGCTGTGTCTAGCATGGATCGTTTGGCGATGGAGCGATCGTTTATCGAAGTTTATTAAATTATGTAGCTAAATTTAATAGCGTGATTTATTTTGTATTACGTGGGAACTTGTCAGCACGATAAATTGAGTGGTATCGATTTTGTCTGGATAAGTAAATGGAAACGAGTTTAATACTTCACTCAAAGTTCGAGAGTAATTGAGATATATTTAGGAAACTTGAGCATTAAGAGGTTTAACGAAAGATGGATAGATCCACGATCGACGAGAGGATCGTTCTAATAAAATGTACTTAATAGGTTAATTGATTATTTATAGCATTTGATTAATAGATTATTTACTTAATGGGTGATATACTTAACAGATTATATACTTAATAGATTATGAACTTAATAGATTAATCAATTGATTACTTAATCGATTATGTACTTAACAGATTATTTCCTTAACGGATAACGTACTTGTTAAATTATATACTAATAGATTATTTACTTCATAAATTATATATCTAACAGATATTGACCTAACAGATTATTTACTTAATACATTATTTACTTAATAGATTACTTACTTAACAGATCACTCCTTACTAATAGCATACTCAAAAACCACTAAGTCATATTCGTTCGAACCATCAAAGGTCTGCAAAAAGATCAGAACTCACACGCGCATCTCCACGGCAGACGCACAAACATCCTTTCGCAGGAACTTCTTCATCTTCCCGAGGGTTTCTAAAAAAAATCCGTCGGACGCGACGGATCGGCTAAAAGAAGAGAAAACGGGTATATCGTCGGATGAAAAATTGCTCGGTAGCGTAATCGTACGGAAGTGTGCATGCGTCTGCCAGTAGGGAGAGACGGGACTAAAGAAGGACGGCGTGGCGGGAGGGGCGGAGAGGAGGACATTGTCCCACAGTTTGCAATTCTCTTCGCGGAGAGAAAGGATTGCCGTTGAGGTGAGATTTGCGGTTTTCTTTCGCGATAACAGTAAAGGGATATACCTAACTCCGCGCGGCGAGACGAGTTATGCTGCACCTATACGACTCGCTGGTTAAACGCCTGGCAATACACCGGGCATTAACTCCGCGGAATTTTAATTCGAAACTCTGTCGTCCCGGTGGGTATATATTCTAGAGATAGTCTCAAATTTTGCCATAACCGTTCATCTACACTCTGCGCCGGCTACACGTATTCTTCTCAATAAGATCAACATTCGAATTCACGTAAATACCTCGCAAGGTATATGTACTTCGTGAACCTTTGTTTCCATGAAATATCTTGCATCATAGAACGGGACCGATACAATTAGAAGTCGGAGAAATAAAACCGAAATAGAAGGTAAGATGAAAATATATTTGTTAGAGGATCGTCTGAGCGTATTCGTTGCTGGAATAGTAGGACGTCTCAAAATAGAGGTACGAATTGAAGATAGGGAAATTTGGAAAAATTAGTACATCCGGTCACCTAACTTTGCACGCTATGAATAATTAAAGTTTCCGGTTTATATTTGAACCGAATGAATGATCCACGAGGCAAGAAATGGAAAGTGACAAAGGAAAATGCTGCGGCGAGGGGAACGCGTTAAATCCGTCTGGATGAATTAAAAATTCAAGAGGACGATCGACGCGGTTTTTGCCGGTACCGACAGCGAAACCCGTAATGCGCGCACGTCCATCATCATGCAACATCGATTGCGAGCGCAACATTGTAACGATCGGCCCGTTCCGTCTATCGAGCCGTTCCACGATTATCGTCTCGCAGGGCCGAGCCCTGAACGCTGAGCCCAATTACCGACGTGTCTTTCACCGGCTAAATCATTCTCAATTGGATGACTCAGGAGAACTCGGCGTGTGTGCGTGTGTGCGTGCGTGGAACTCCCGGGTAATTCGCTCGTTCCAGCTTTCCGTTGGAAATTAGGAAGTCGGTCGTTCCTCTGATCTCTGAATTTACTATGAACTCGGTACCTATCAGTTAAGCGAACTTTCGAATTTTCAGGAAGAATCTCTAATGCAGTTTATCCTCTACTTTGTTCTCGACCTGTGTTAGATAACGCGAGAACACGGACGAGATAGGGCAGAGGAACCGAGAAAATCGTCGATGTTAATTGAACCACTTAGATATCGCGTGGTAACTTACGAGACTAGTAACGAGCACTTCCGGCTCGATTTGATCTTATTTGGTTATTCGTTGCACATGGGACGAAGCGAGCTATGTTGCTATTGATAATCCTTCTGTATTCTAACGTTTAATCAACACTTTCACTATCAGAATTCATTTCAATGGCGATCTTCTCTGAAACCATACTCTACGAAATCCAGTAGATCTAAATACAATATCAAAGGAATTCAACCGAAAGAATTAAATTAACAAAAATCAGAAAATATCAAATTACCCGCATCGACTTCTAAGCGACTATCAAAATGAAAAATCAAACTCGAAACAAAACCATACGTTTACTTGAACAAATAAGTAACTAATCGTTGGACAAGTTAGTATTACTTTAAGGTTCCAAGTAACGTGCATACTCGTCGCACAGTTAACTGGTTAACAGGCTACACCGAAGTAATACTAGCAAAGTACACCTAACAAGGATAATCGCGAAGAAGCTTGTCTGGCGTCGGGTTAATCCGTTATCGGCGATGTCCGATCGATACCAGCAATCGGGAACAGCTGGTTCAAGAGATAGGGGCAGGGAGAGGTAGCAGGCGCATCTATTTGTTTCAATAATGAAGGATCAAGGCGGATCGAGGCGGATCGCGGGTCCCGCGCGTGTTCCCTTCAGGCTTGGCCACGTCCTTCTCCGATGGAGGCGAGGTGTGTAGGTCGGCAGATTTTATCGCACAGGAGATTCCTGTACGCGGTACGTCTCTCCACGACTCCGTTTTGTATTTCACTTGCCGCGACATGCGTCCCGCTCTCGCCGCCGCGCCCCTCCGGCCGTGCAGGATCAACGCGACTCGCCTTCAATGACTCCGCCACGGAATTCCGAATTCTGGTTCGCTCGCTCGTAACCCGTCGCTGCTCCGGACCCTGTTCCGGAAGCAGTTTCTACGAGGACACGAGACATTTCTTAAACAAACCCGGACTATCGCGATCAAATAACCATTCCTCGTCCCTAGCCCATGTTTCTGCAATGTTAATACGGAATTGCTGCTTTCTTGCGGCGAGATGCTGAACCGCAATCATGCATGAACTCGCCCGAAAACAGTTCAGAACGAGGTACGATATAGTACTCTTTGTGTTTTATAGTTTTCGAGTGGTTACAGGTTTTTGTTACCCAGCTGCTCGCTACCTGGGAGTATACTCCGGTGGTCGAAGAGATTTCCAAGTTACTTCAGTTGTACTTTCCTTTTTTTATCAGGTTTTATCGCTGAGACAGTTAAACATCGGGTTCAAATCTTTCAGGCTTCTCAAGCTTTAACGCTCAGACATTTGAATATTGAGTCCTATTTCAACTTCAGCTTCTTTTCTACAAACTTCATTATTAACACTAGAGCTACCAGGTGGTTCAGAATGACTTATTTCTGATTTCCTCGTTTACGATTACCGAAAAGGTACAGATACTTCTACGAAAAATGATTAACGGAACTAATTCAGTAATAGCGAAACTGAAATGCAACTCAATTGAAATCTCAATAAACGCACGCATATGGTTTGTATAAAGAAATTTGTGAAAGTCCGTTTAAGTGATCGGTAGTTCTAACGTTAAGACACTTGAATACTAGCTCCGATTTGACCTCGACCTTCCAAGTTTTTTCAAGCGTTAACACTAAGACACTCGAATATTAGGTTCTACTTCAGCTTCAGCTTCTTGTCTCGAAACTTCGTTACTAAGCACTCAAATACTCCGATTTCAACTCAACCTTAAAATTCCAGCAAGCCTCACCCCCAAAACCCTGAAATATTCCAAACAATTTCCCCATGTATTTTGCACCGTCCAATTTCCTAACTTTCCCAGAGCTAATCATTCAGCAAATGAACATCTCGTACACACTTAGGGCACGTTCGCCGCCGCCGTTAGCATCGATCCCGTCTATCTCGTCCCCGAGCAGGACAGAGCAAAACGCGTCGAGGATTCGTATCGGTTGTCGCAGGAATCGCTGGATCCTCGAGATTGTCCCGTGGATCGGGAACGGTAAGCCAGGGGCCAGTTCCCCGGAGAGGAAATCTTGGTCGTGGCGCGCGCCGTTTAATTGTCCGGGTCTTAAGCGATTGCGGTTTGAGGGCAGTTGAGACAAGGATCGAAGCAATTTGCCGTTTCGCCGTCGCGACGCGGGCACGCCGCCTGTAGGAGAAAAAGGAAGAACCGGGGAACGGCGCGCCGCGCCATGGCGGTTGCATCTCTCGCGCATCCTGCGAGATGCGGTCGCTGCACACGTGGCCCACGGTGCATGCGTGCGCGATAACCGACTCGTGTGTGCCCACGCGTCGACCGCAGAGAACCGCTTACACTTAATTGAATTCGCGTTACAGGATTGCTTCTCTCTTGCCTCGCGGAATCCCTTCGTCGGACGGTGATCCTTTTAAATGGTGCCTCTCGCGTTTCTACGGATCATCGAGGAATCTGCGGCGGAGCGTTCGCGTTTCGTTAGACGTGTTGTAACCACTCTCGACTTGTATCTGTAATGATCGCATCTGTTGTATTTGTTATGTTCTTGTATGAATTTTGTGATTCTCGAAGCATCGATCTAGATGTATTTGGAAAATGTGGATAAGTTTTGTTAATGGTTCAAGGAAATTTGACAAAGCTACCGAGCAGTTAGATTGATTGGAATTCCTGTATAGAAACTAAGAGTGCCTCTATGGAGACTCTAATTGTTTTATAACTAAGTTTCCGTATTGCTGAATCAATTTTTTCACTTATTTCCCAGAGAAACATCTATCTTTTTAATAATTGCGGAAAGGCACTGAGAATAAGTCATTTTGACCTGTCTAATAATCTTAGTGTTAAGGCATCGTGTAGAAAAGAGAACAGTAGATACTCGAGCACTCAATCGCCAATATAAAGCTTAGCTCTAGTTAGACATGACAATTTATGTATAATTATCCATAAACACGTTTATAAAACTACTAAACAACGTGCGCACAGTATCTACAACACCTGTCAGTCTGAACTGGCCTTTAGTATCACTTTACCCAACAGGAAACAGAATCTATCTTCGAGTCCGAACCGAACGTTCCCGAATCCCGCGAAGAAGGGCGCGAAAGGGCTAAGAACAGTGGTTCACGAGAATATTACTCCGGGTCCTATAATTATCCGCTCGTAAACCGCTAACGGACACGTTGTAGCGCTAAACAGAGGATGCACGCGTTATTAAAAGTCAGCGCACGGTATCTTCCGACGCTTCCTCCTTCTCCGCGCTTCTAATTTCGCTCGGTCGCGGTTTCCTCGGGGTTGTTTCGCTCCCAATTTTCAAATTTCTCGCAGCGCGCAGCTTGCGTATGATTTATTCGTATCGTTCGAAAGGGGGAATGGGACAAGGAGAGGTTTCCGGTTTCTCCGGGCGGGCATCGGTCTCCGTTCTTCCCCGCGGTTTCATTTTTCCCGTGTTTCCTCGTCCACGTTTTATTTTCCCCCGGCCGCTCTCGTTTTTCTCCGGGTGCTCCTTTTCTGCTCGCTCACTCGCTCGCTCGCTCGCTCGCTCGCTGGCTCGCGACGATGTTCGAGTTCTCGAAGGCCGGGCCCCAGGCTCTCTCGACTCGATGTCGTGGATCGTAATCGAAAGAGAAGATGATGGATAAGGGCTCCGGCTCGGAATAAGGACAATAAAACGGAGCGGAGAACGCCGCGAGATCCCTTAAGCTCGCTGCACAACGGATTGATAGATCGCTCGCGCGAGCGACGCGCTGGAAAATAGAAACACCTTGAACGTCGTTTCGAGAAGTGCCCCTCGGAACAAGCTTCGCGATGTTTCTCATTGTTTTTTCTGTCGTTCGAGAGTTTCACAGGCTCGAGCGGCGCTCGACGAGAATGACTGTGGATCGAGCTTTAGAAGTCGTTACTTCTGAGCCGAACGACGATTCGAAACCCGACGCGAGATACAATGTTGCAGAGTGGTCGCGCGTTCGACGCGACCGACGGCTGCATTTTTCCGCCGGTGCCGATCGATCGATTAGGCACCGACGACGTCCTCGTTTTTGCATCCCCTGATCGAACCATGCTAATTGGCAGAGAAATTGTTTCGAGTGCAACTGCGGCCGGGGTTTCTATTAATTTCTTGCTGAGCGTTTCTTTGATCCAATATTCGCTTTCGATGGGACGATTGCGTGGTGATGAACGGTCTCGGTTTACCTTCGCTGGAACTTTTTTTCGAGATCAATTCTTGCTGCACCGTGTCCTTCGCCGAGTCGAGCTGCATCCATCCCTCGCACTAGAAACGTGGAAATGAATTTATGGAACGAAATGCCGTAATCCGCGTGTTCCCTGTTTCAAAACCCTATACTTACTTCAATGTTGAACGTTCGAAGGTTTCCTTATATTTTCAAACTCTTCTTTGTTTATACCTTCATCGACAAAATGGTAAACTATTTTATATATATTTCCATAGAATCGCCAGCGCTGAACTTTTACTTAGGGTGTAGAAATATTGTTTCTAAAAGTGCTGAAATCGAAACTGAAGCTGACATAGGTCACAACCGATGCGTGACCGTTATTACGAATGGTTTTGATACTTGTAACTATTCCTGGGACGGAAATCGATATCAGGACTGTTTTCAATCCCTGATTCGTATAGGTTCGGCAGCGTCCGACGGGTGTACAGGCGATCAGGCGTCGGTTTGCGAGCCAGAGAAACTGCTCTCGGGCGGCGGGCAGGCGGGCGTGCGTGTATAAAGCACAGGTCGAAACGAGGCCTCGGGGTGCCGTGGCGCGGACCCATGGGGTCCATGCTGGAAAAACTCGGCCGTTAACTGCCGCCCGACCGACAGGCGAACCACCGAACCCACCCCCGCGCCTATTATCCGCCGCTGGAGTCCTCCTTTTTTTCACGATTCTTACCGGGGGTGGTTTTCTCGTTACCCCCGTGCGCTTCGCGCGCCTCCGAAACGATTGCCCCGAGACGCGCACGCGGAACTCGTCGCGATTGGAAATTGAAAATTGCCGGGGCTGCCGTAGGTTTTCGAGGATTTGAATTTCTTCGGGAAAATCGCAATTATAGCGTTTCTTCGCGGTGGCTTATGTTTGAGATTTTTTGTAGCGATAAATACAAAAATAGAATCAGAACTTGTCTATTTAACAAAGTGAAATTACGATTCTTCTACCTGAAAATTAGGCATAGGATTTTTCCGCTTGGACACTGGAACTTTACTGTTTGGAAATTCGATTTTTTTCACGTTGAATTGAAAGTTTGTCTACATAAAAATTAGATTTGTCCCACTGAGAAATAAAAATTGATCTACATGGAAATTAGATTTGTTCCACTTAGAAATACAAATTCGTTTACATAGAAATTAGATTCGATCCACTCAGAGATAACAATTCGCCTACATAGAAATTCGAATTTTTCCATTTAAGAGAATATCTTGGCGCACATTCCTCAGTTTCGGGGGTTGGCTCTTCCAGAATTGACTCAGTGGTGGCCGAAAGGCGGTGGCAATAAGTGAAATGGAGACAACGCGGGAATTCTGGAAGTATTTTGATTATCGAGGACGGGGCGGTGGATATGCTCGCGCGTCTCGAGCGCGGTGCGAGAGGGAAGCCGCGGCGAAAGGCCAGGGGACCAACAATCGGAAAACAGCGTTGTTGGTGGTCGGCGCCGGCTGCCAGCAAGAGCCGGAGACGCGAAAGTGCCGTTCGAGGATTCCTATTTCCCACGATCCCACGGCTGCCATACGAGCCCCGCAATACTCCGTCTTTCTCCGCACTGCGGTAATCATAATTACACCTGCGGGTGCCTTCTTATCGCTCCGCGCTCGATCCCTCGGCCCTCACGGCATCCTTCGAGGATCCCGGCTTCCTCTTTGGCCGTGCTCCACTCCAGCGAATCTCCTTCGATGGCTACCGTGTCCGAGCTAGTGATTTTTTCGATCTCCGTTCACCTCTCCATCCAATTCGGAAGAAATTCGGAAAAATAAGTCGCAACTGGGAAATTCGAGTCTCGTTTCAATCCATTTTGTTGCTTTAATCTATTGAGTTATGGACACCATTTAGAGACGACCTAAATATAGGTAAACTTTAGGGATATTTTTGTTAATTAAGTGAGACTTAAGAAGTAAGCTTTTATTTTATATTTATACTTTTTCTAAGCCAGAATCGATTCTTGGCTGACTCGATTGCAAACTGAAACATCCGAAGACAAAAATTGTTGTGGATTTGTAAATAGAAATATATTATCTAAAATGTAGCGTACGGATTGAAATTTGTATTGTTATAGAAATGGCAAGTATTTGAAGTGCAAAGTCCTGTTCCTACCCCAAAAATTAGCTCGTAGGTTTATAAAATTGATTTGACTTTTTGTTGACTTTTTCATTCAATATCCTGGTAGTACCAAAATCGTAGTTGATAAATTCAATTCCCGTTTCAATCCTTTTTCTATTATTCTACCTTTTGAATCAAGTTTATTGATGATTACGTATGAATCGCAGTAGCAGGTTTCTTAGAGTATTAGAAATTCAGTTTGGTTGGTCTCTTAATCGAAGATAGGCAAATGTTCAAGGCGAACGGTACACAATACCTTTCAGCGTAATTGCGCAATTTAACGCGCGACAGGTGTAACCGGGCGAAAGAAACATATTACGGCGAGTGCGCTCTCGAGAGATAAGTCTTTCGGCGTTACGGCACACGGTCGTTTTCGAGAATCGCGACGGGTCAAGGCGGATCGCTTCGTCGTGCTCTCCGGAACAATGCGCGCTCCCGAGAAGT